>NC_134573.1:120111852-120276852 GCF_050947875.1 Dermacentor variabilis
ATCGGCTCACTACGATGCACTACGACGCACGCTACTATGGCGCCATCTAGTAGTCCTGTGCGGCACTCTGCTTTCGTCCTCACCCTTTCGCCATACTCTCCTCCTCCACTTTTGTCGTCGCGCGCTCTCTTCGCTATCGCCGTCTTTCATCCCGCACTGCGCTCCGTGTTCGCTCGCACGTGCTCGTTCGCTCGTGTTACGCCGAGGACGCCGACGCTGAAAGCAGCGGAACCATGAGGCGGAAAGCGGAGGAGGAGGGTATGGCAAAAACGTGAGAATAAAAGCGTAGTGCTACGAGATGGCGCCAGAGTAGCGCGCCGTCGTCTGTTCACCGATGACGCCCTCGATAAGGCATCGGCGAGCGCTTCCACCGATACCATATATGGGAACAAAGCGCCACATGAGCGGAGGTCTGTCTGGGGTGGCTGTTGCGAATCGCCCTGACGCGTCACCTACGCGCTGCCTCTTGCGATCTCCCGATTAGAGAGGCAGTAGCGTCACACTTCGCTCCATTTGCAACGTGCCGCACGAGACAGATCGTCCACGCCAGCCAATATATCGCGAAATGAAAGCAGGCATAGAGTTGCGCTCAAATTTCGCATTAGGGAGTATGGTAATCGTCGGTGAACTTTTAACTAAACAAGGTAATCACTTACTAATAGGTCGCAGCTACGAATTCCAAATACAGTTACCACAGTGGCTTAACCTATGAAGCATTTGTCGGATCCACTCCGGCATATTCCAGAGTGGGTCCAATAAAAGCTTTATAGGGTAGAAAAAATCCCTCTTTCTAAGTCATCATCATCCCTCATCACACTCTCTAGTATCTTGGACCATTAGGTATGGGCTCTTGGTTAAAATAAAAATTACATTATAGGGTTTTAAGTGCCAAAACCAGGATGTAATTATGAAGCACGCCGTAGCGGGAGACTCCGTATAGTCATACCTCATGCTCATGGGTGATCTTGGCGAGCGCATGTCATAGCAATGTTGGACTACATCGTAGTATGCGGAATATAGCAGAGTCTAGAGCAATGCACGGGCCCGGGTCGTCCGAAGACATTATCAGCGGGCCCGGACCAGACTAAGGCTTGTAGTCGTGGGCCATGGCCGGGCTCGGGCTTGAAGGCAGGGGCAGTGGCCGAACTCACGCTCGCTGATCAAATGGCCTAAGTAGTGCCTTATAGCACACGCGAACATTGTGTTTTGCATGGTGCAAGGTATTCTGCGCCAAGCTGAAATAACACGAGCAAACAGCTGGCTCTCAGTATACCTTACCAAAGAAAATAGAAAAACAGATAAAGCTCTAATGTTGTTTTTTTTTTCTTTTCCTCAAAAACGAACATTGCTTCAACGTAAGGAGATGTAACTTATACAAAAAATGCTATTCAAACAACTTCCCCGCTACCACTTTTGCGATTGCACTTGCAGCTTTCACCGATACTATTATACTATTTAGCGCTAACGCAAGGGGTGTCGTTTTCTACTTGCGCGTTTATTTTAAGCTGTGTGCTCATGCATTCGTCTGTTTGTATATATAGACATATATACTCGCATGCTAAAGGACCTCATAGGACCGAATCATACAATCAAGGTAAATGCATGCACAGCAGTGGAAAAATACCAGCACAGGCAATGTACCAGATCACTGATGTTCCCATGGGAGAAACAAAGATTTCGGTCATTTATTTATTATGCACTGCAGCTGATTAGACCCCGAGAAGGGGAAGCTGACACACACGGTACAATTTGTAAGTAAAAAAAATATTTATTTTTACTTACAGACAGGGCCTGGTCATACACACGCGGGTCCTGGCCAAGCTTAGTAATGAACACCCGGGCTAGGGCAGCGCCCGGCCCCAACCCTTGGTATGACGGGCCCGGGCTATAGGCTCGAGCTTCATCAAGTAAGAGCGGGCCGGGCACGGGCCGTAAAATCAGGCCTGTGAAGTGCTCTAGCCGAGTCAACAAATGTCTGAGGATCACCACTACATATGTTAAATAAATGTCACTTCAGGAATACGGTCTGCCGCTAGATTGCTCGAATTCTATTCGCGTTACCAACGACAGTCATCGTGAGGTGAGCCGTGCCATAACTTTTTTTTTTTAAGAATGTACCGCGGCGAGAATTTTGGCGGTTACCAATCTCAGTAGATTTTCTGGTGATGGACTAACCTCGCTCATTTTATTGCGATAGTATTTTTATATGGACAATCCATGCAGGCGCATTGCCGCCGTCGGCGTCGCCGAGATGTTCTGTACAATGTCCAAGTGCGATAACAATGTGGCCGTGCGCCCTATGCTATGGGTGCGAGTGAAAGCGTGCGAGGGTGTGCCGAGGATGATGGTTCAATCTCACGCGCGCAAGGGAGGAAGGTTCCAGCACGGCCGCGCGATCCCTATGTTGAAAGTGATCTGTGACGAGCACGGATTCAAGGTGCCCCGATGGCTGATAATTCATGTGCGCTATACTCTCACCGCTTAGTTCGTGTTGAAGCGAGAGGCAGCACGAAGGTCAATTCCCTCGCTGCTTCTGGCGCTCTTCCTCACGCCAGCCTTTTGACAGCGAGTGTGCGTGCTCATCGAGTGATATATGTTTATGTTTGCTTGTGCGTTCGTAAAACCATGCTCGCTTATTTAGTTAGTAAGCGAATGTTTATGAGTTTATGCGGCCAATAAAACTGTTATCCTTACTTCGCATATATGTCTGATAACTTGTTATCGCAATCGAGGCTTCATCTTTTGAACTGCGAATTTTTTTCGATATAAGGAGTCGTTTACCGAATGGGCTCCTGCCAAAGAACACGTTTTTGCCATCAGTGCATATATTATATAGTGAACTGTATTTCCACACGACGCGTAAATACGCGTTAGTTGAATACGCTTTTATCACGTGGTCGTAACAATAGGCTCTGTTTTGTAAGACCAAATGGGCGTGAAAAAGAAAGATGAGGGGGAGGGGGGGGCAATGTCCTATACTCTTATAAAGCTGACCATCTCCGAAGCGCACGGAGATGTTCACTTCTTTCTTTTACCGTCGGAAAACGCATAAGCGTATACTTCGTGCTGGCAAACGTTATCCATCCGGCGCTTCAACGTGCGACAAGGTATGCCTTCAACTAATTCAACAGTGAAAGCGCAAGTTTGCGTATTCACACGAGTCCTTTTCATTTCGACCATTTTGCTCTCAAACCAAGGACTCGAGCAAACACCGCTTGTGCCAAATGCCCCTCCCATTCCTTTTTTTTTTTTTTTTTGTTATCGTCGCTCTTTCATCAATACAGCCAAAGCTTGCGCCTTTTCAACGCCCATGCACTTCGACCTACGATGATGGGCACACAGCGCGAAGCGCACCGATAATGGCTCCATCCCAGGCCTCGACACGCGTGAACGGCCTTGACGAGTGTCCTATAGGTCATACGGTTACTGGCAAAAGGCATCAAAAACAGTTACCTGCATGGTTGGCGTAGCTACGTGAAAATCAATGCAGCCACACCTTCCTGTGAGGCAGGAACGCACGCAACATTACCGAGTACGCCCCTTCAGTTCCCCTGCATAATCTACCTTATTCGCCCTTGACCGAGTTCGCCCCGTGTGCGGTGCAGCATGAGAAGCCCTTGACACGCGAACGTATACGAGAGCACCGGCACGCACGAATGCCTCATATGCTCGCCACGAAGACAACCCATCATCGCATTTGTGTGCAGGCTGGCTTGTCGAGGTCGCATACGGAGTCAGACAAGCGAAACATGAGCTTAAACAATGCACAAGGAGCATACAGCGGAAAATCTCGAGTGCCGATAGAAACAGCGACAGGTTGAAAAAACAACGACGACGACGACAGTAGCTTGACGGCGCCAGGCGCTACGGTTAGGGCAACGGCAGTGACGCTGACGATGGTGCAAGAGTTCACAGCTCGTGAACACTAGAGAGAATCTCGGATAAGTACTAAAGTGGTGTTCTTTTCGGTCGACATTTTACCTAAGGGGGAGGAAGCATGAGCAATTGATTGGTGGATGCGCCGATCAATCGAACAATTCACTGTTGCGTTTAGGAAGAGTATAGTAGAAACGAAATGGGGAAGACAAAGATGTTAACCAGAAACGCGTCTGGTTGGCTACCTACCCTACGCTGGGGGAAAGGTAGCCGGGTATAGACTCACGGGCCTGTTAGATACGCGTAGTAACGAACTCCAGATCAATTTTCACCTAGAGTTCTTTAACTAGCACCAAAAGCAGGGTACGCGGACGTGCTTGTTTGTTTGTTTGTTTGTTTGTTTGTTTGTTTGTTTGTTTGTTTGTTTGTTTGTTTGTTTGTTTGTTTGTTTGTTTGTTTGTTTGTTTGTTTGTTTGTTTGTTTGTTTGTTCGTTCAATAAGCCCATACTATTATGCCTTACGCCACCCGCTGAGGTCGGGAGTCGAAGCCTGGACCTCATGCTCGACAACACAAAGTGACGACCACTGTGCCACCCCTGAGGGTGAAACATGAGAAGCGCAAAAATGAAAATTACACCTACGACTGATGCCGTGAAAGGTAGAGGAAGTGTCATTAAAAGTTATCCATGTGAAGCTCCAGAACAAAGATTAACGCTTAAGTTTTTTTTTTCACAACTCTGCCACAAACAGTTCATAATGTGCTTTGCCGTGCGAGTCCGCTATAACCAAACACAGCCTTCAGTAAAACTCTGCCCCACTAACCTACAGGACACATGAAAAATTCCCTCTTGATCGCTTGGCGCCGACTATAAGATTTATCAGCGGTACACATGTCATTATTGCGACGTATGCATTGTCTTCGGTAGGCATCGCTATTTTCGTTCCAGGGCATTCAGTGCAGCCCATCTCATACAGTTAAATATCGCTCATGCACTTTCAAGAACGCGCTTGATTAAAGGTCTCAAGCGAGACAATAGCTGCTACGCACGAAACAAGCGAGCGATATCGGCGCTCGAAGAACGACCAGTGACTTTTGATAGACAGTTCCCTGAAAATGTGAGGCACCAAGCGCATTTCGAAATGAAATTTTTGAGACTTGTAGTATTCTTTAGATCGTTGCAAAAGCCTTTTCTCTTTGTCAAGCCAGGTGTTCCTGGCCGTATACGACGCAACTCCTCCTCCTCCTCTCTGGCGTGAACAGCCGCCGGCCAGAAATCGCTCAGCCGAGAAACCCGTCATATACGTATGCAAGAACAATAACGCTGCTTCGTTTGAATGGAGTATTTGTACCGGCGGGTGAAAGGAGGGCACTCCATCTTAAGGAGAGAGAAAGTAAGTGGTAAGAAATAGGCAGGGGAGAGGCAAAAAGGCCGCACAGCGTGCGTGATGCATGGTGAGCCTGGCGGGTGGGCCAAAGATGGAGCACAGCACGCGGATCCCCGATGCACGCGCGAGCGGGAAACTAGCTGTAACCATTCGTTATTTCCTATACAGCGGCTCGCAACTCCTGCGCAGCGCGGGAAAAAAATACGAGTCGTTGCATGCAATCAGAGGAGCAGGCGTAGGCGTATGAACCTGTTGTCCCCCTGCCAACTAACTGCCAGATGAATGCGGATGTAGTTCTTTTCGCATCCTACTGAATGTTTGCAAGTATATTTGTGTGGGCACCTTCAGCGGAGTACTAACGCGAAGCGATTGGGGCGGGAACGCGCCGCAGAAGCAGCATGTGAGCGTTGGATGAACTCGGAGCACAGCGGTCGCAACTGGCGGGATCAGTGCGCTGAAGCCCTGACATTACGTTGAAGCCTTTCCATTGCAATCCAGTTGCAGCTCGGCTGGTGTGACGGCTCGCCTCCGCAGTATTCTACACTTTACTGCCATGTTACCTGCACCCCGGCACTCTGTCGTTATTGGTTACTGCTCTTTAATGCTGCAGCGCGTTGTATCCCCTACCTGTGCATTAAAAATTTTAAAAAGTTTAATGCACGTGCGAGAACGTCCGTTACCACCCTGAATTTGTCAACATGAGCACACTCTTGACCTAGTGGGACATTTTTGACCACGCTTTCAACAATCATTTCTTTCTTCTTTCCCCCCCCCCCCCCCCCCTTAGGCTGGGATTTTCTAAGCACACATTAGTATACGAGAAAGCATTGCATATAAATCAGGCTAAGTGATCCTAGACATACATAGAGTAAGATTTCGAAAAGGAAACCTTATAAGAGATGTGCGTAGACCAGCGCGAGATGACTATGACCTCGGACTAGCATGACGGTAACCTTGGAAACATTCTCACAAAATTGTTTTTTGTCTCTCTAGCGACGTTAGTGTTACATTGAGAAGGTTCCATCTATCAGTGTATCAGCATTGTATAACTGACAGTTTGGCAACGTTCTCATGGCGTTTGGAGACTTCGCTACATGCTTCGCCCAAGGGTAAATAACGGGCTCTGCAACAAAGTGCTTTCTGACGCCTCAACTGAATCACCGCTAGGGTCGATCTATAGTACACTGACCAGGAAAGCGAGCGCATGGAAGAGATGAAGGCGATGTATATTTGAATATGCCGTTACTGGTAACTTTCTTCGCCGAAGGTCTCGGCGTTCGGTACAGGCCGCTTCGGTAGCTGCGGAGAGGTTATCATGAGGTAGCTGGCGTCGGTGCAGGTACCTGACGCTAATTAGCGAATAGATTTGGTAAAGAAAACGCGAAGCCCTTAATGGTTTAGAGCAAACATAATTTGCCGACGGTTCTTCCGTTCTTAAACGAACACTCCCCGAGCGGCCCTCTCGACTGTCAAACCCCTTACGCGCAAAACGTTATCGCTATTATTTTGAGAACTTTGCGCCTATAGACTAAACTGATAGGCACGCGAATTGCAAGTGTCATGGGCCGTGATGCTTTTCCTTTGTAAACGCGTCTTTACTATAAATGACGACGCACAACGCATTTTTTTGTTCACTTCACAGATGTGCGTCATAAATACTGTACTCTACTCACAAGCAACATCACTTCAGTAAGGTATTTCATTTTTTTACTTTTTTTATTTCATAATACCCCTAAAGGCCCCCGAAGGGGTATTACATAGGGGGTACCGATACATGAAAAAAATGTGAGCTTTGCGCGTTACGGAAAAAACAACTGAAGTACACAAAAGTTATACAAAATTTTTACAAAAGAAAACACAAAAGTTATACAAAAGTACGATATTTAGCAAAATACACAAGTAAAACAATATACGAAATACATTAGGCAAGTGAAACTCAGATAGAAAATACAAAACTGTCGGAGAAAATAAATTAAGGGGATTAAATAGGTACAATGTAAAAGAAGTAAAACGGGGTGTTGCTCGAAACTGCGTCAGTTGTCACGTTAACAAATTAATGAGACATGAATCCACTTGTACAAAGTGCACGCAGAATGGTAAGACAAATGATCAAAACAATATATACACTGAACAACGTATGAAGAAACGGTACATGATGGATATTTACACGTAACTATTGCGTAAAAGTTCCTGAAAGGTTGCGAAATCGGTTTGAGTAGCAATGTGTGATGGTAGGTTATTCCATGCAACAATTGTTCGGGGAACGAAGGAGTTAGCATAGTTAGCTGAGCGACAACTGATGCGTTTTATCTTGAAGATATGGTCTGTGCGTGGAAAGAAGGCTGTCGCTGGTTCGAAGATAAGGTGAAGGTGCGGATGATGATAAAGTTTGTGCAGTAGTGAGAGGCGGGCAATTCTGCGGCGATGAGATAAGTCGTCAAGCTGAGCGCGAGCTTTTAGTGCTGAAATGCTAGTATAGGGTGAATAATCAGAAAAAATGAAACGGGCCGCGCGGTTTTGCAGTGATTCGATTTCTTGGGTGATATATGTTTGAAAAGGATCCCAGATAGCTGATGCATACTCGATTTTGGGGTGTATTAATGTGGTGTATGCTAGTCTGCGTAGTTTAGCTGGAGCATGCTTAAGGTTGCGCTTGAGGAGGCCTAAAGAGCGGTTAGCTGATGCCATCGTCAGGCGGATGTGATGATGCCTCGTTAGATCAGACTGTAAGTGGACACCAAGGTACTTATATGAAGTTGTAAGTTCAATCATGTTGTTAGATATTACACACGATGTTGGAATACGGTGGTTGCGCCTAGTTAATGATAATAACTTCGTTTTAGCTGTATTAAGAGTCATCAACCATGTTGAACACCATGTGTTAATAGCGTTAAGATCGGTTTGAAGAATATCTTTGTCATTGTCGCATGAAATTAATCGATATATTACGCAGTCATCGGTAAAAAGTCTGATGTGGGAAGACACACAGTTAGGCAGGTCATTAATATAGATTAAGAAAAGTAAAGGGCCAAGAACGCTGCCCTGCGGAACACCGGAGGTTGCTTTGGTATAAGAGGAATTACTGTTGTTAACAGACGTATATTGTACTCTGGATGAGAGGAAATCCTTAATCCATCCAACAACGGTTGGGTGTATGTTAAGGTTCATTAGCTTCGGTATTAGTCTATGGTGAGCAACGCAATCGAAAGCTTTCAAGAAATCCAGGAAGATAGCATCGACTTGAAACCCTAGGTCTAGGTATGAATGTATGTCATGTAAAAAGCCGGCTAACTGTGTTTCGCATGAATAACCACGACGAAAGCCATGTTGGTAATCAACAATAATTTTGTGCTCTTCTAAGTAGTTAATGATTTCAGTATACAAGATGTGTTCAACTAATTTACAAATAGTACTAGTTATCCTTCAAATAAGAATTCCTCCTTTGTTTCCTTAAATTGCTTCAGGTAAGAGACGGTGAGGCGACCTGCACTGTTTCTCTGGTGATTCAACGTAGGTAATCTACCTTTAGAAAATTCGACATAACAATTACGTTGATAAAGCGTTATTGACTAAATGGCTCAATTACATAGAAAATGTGCTCGAGTTGTCGTGCTCAAGTTCTTTGAAATCACTTTCACTTACTTTCGTTTCTAACGCTCTACTATTTGTATAGTACCGGAACTAGCAGCATTCAGAGATGCTGTTTCTTCAGCATTTGACCGTATACAGTGGCATACACCTACGGAGCGAGCTTTTTCTACGACCGTGTGTAGCTACCAGCTAACGGCCAAGTTCATCACCTTCCACCACCTTCCTACGGAGTCCAGACGGCGTCATTCGGGCGCGGCTCTTCCCACGTTCTTAGCCCAATCTAACTCTCCGTGACTCTCGGCTATATAGAGATCGATGCTCGGACGGTGGTGACAGGGCACTTCGGACACCTCGCGAGAGCTCGTGCACCTGGGTGCAGATTGCCTCGCATTCATTTAGCGGCGTCATTAATTTATGTCGCGAAAAACAACGTCCGTGATACGCTTTCGCCTGGAACGTTCGCGGGACAGCGGACTGCGCGCTAACGCGTGAAGCGAGCCAAGCAGGAGACGGCGACCTTAAGTGAAGCCATCCAGAAAGCAGGAAAGGAAGAGTAAAGAAAGAGGAGGGGGCACGCGCATTCGGTGTACGCTCTGTCTCGGCAAATACCGCGCATCGCCTAAAGAGCTAGAGCCTGCCTGAACTCGCCATGCATAGTCCAAGTTTAGGCCACTGCTGTATTCCCGTTGCAGAGTGTTGCGGCTGGCAGCTGAATTGCATTGCCAGTTTTCTTGTTTTTAATCGGCCTGTGCAAAGGAACTGGTTGGTGACGAGTTGTTCACACGCGCGAATGCAGTGGAGAATTCGATTTCTTACTAGTTGGCGCTGAATCTAACGCTTTCGACACGCTGCACACTTTTACAAAACACTCGCGCCGTCGAGGGAAGCAGAGGTAAACTAGAAGCGCTCAGGTGTAAACGTTCGCACATAGGCGAATGCCAGTGGTGAGAAGGAGGAGGAGGAAGATGGGACAAGAAAAGAGAAAGAAAGGAAAAAAAAACGCGGAGATGGCAAGCAAACCAGAAAGTAAGAAAGAAAGGTAATTATCGACGAGCACGCGAAGGGGGGCTGCGAGAGCCTACAAGCACCAGCGAGGAGCTGCTCCTCAAGTGTGCCCCATCCGCGTGGCAGCTGCCGCCTGTGCTCGTTGCGGGGGTAGTCACCAGTGGCGCGAGGGACTCCGCCGAGGACGTGGTATCGGACACTCCTCCTGAAACGTGGACCGCTTAGGACTGAGCCGCGGGGGGCGAGGGACTATCCCCCCCTCGACCTCCTCCCATCCCACCCCCTTACGTGCTCCGTCCCTGCCACGCTGTTCCAGAAAGCGCGAGGAGTTAGAGAAGGAGAAAAAAAAAAAAGAAGGGAGAAAGAATGAGAGCCATGCAAGCGGCGGCAAACAGGTACTAACCCCATAGGAGGATCCTGAGGCGGTTAGCAAGACCACGTTTCCGAGAAATTCTTGGGGAGGAAGCGACTCGTTCACTGCCGCCTTTGGGGAAACCGTTGGTATTTCAAAGGCTTTGCTGACGGAACCTCTCGGAGTGGGCAGAGGAATACGTGAAAACGTTGCCGCGAACGTTTCGCCGTGGCGGCGGCCGGAGCAACAACCGCTTCGCACTTCCGAAATACACGCGTAGTGTGAACCCGTCTCTAAAAAGAACTAAGACGATTGCGTGGCGCCGACTTCACAAGGAAGCTCAGCGGACCTACGAAACAATTACTTGCACGATTTACAACTGTAAGGTGGAAAACGACGTGACCATGACAGCAAATAACAAATTGGTTGAAAGCCGTTACGTTAGAGATTATTTCTTCCTAAATTCTAAGTAACAAATTAAGAAGTTCGCAGTCCCGTCCTATAGAATATATTTGCTTTTGCAAAACAGTGATGGCTCTGCTGGAATCCAGCGAGCAAAATCCGAAGACTGTGGCAAAACGCCTGCTATCCAACGTAAGGTAACACTACAAATAACGTAGAGATGAATATAAGTGCACAAGTGGGCTTTAACGCAACAATTAAGACAGGCGTGTCGCTTGGTCTTTCGTATGAAGTGACACTTAGTTGGGACATAGACAGCACGCAAAAACGTCTTCGAAGCAAAGAATGATTTTTCTTTTCGTTTTCTTTTGTCCACCAAGTTTCGCCAGTCCATTATCGCGACCATCCAAAGTTCACGAATATACTGGACAAGACGATGGGTCAATAATTGGGCAGAAACATAATCACTGGCGCCTCGTGCATAGTCCCCATTGTTCGCGAAAAGTCCGCCAAGCGTCAAAGTCGCGGCCCACGTTCGAGAAAGGCGGTGGGAGTTCTGCACATTTGCCGACTCCGCAAACAAGACTTCTCCTCGCGCTCACATAGGTGCTGCTTTAGCGAGTTGAACTGATTCAGGACTGGGTATGCATCGAGGTGCCAAGACTCCCTCACACCCCCCGACGAAATCAAAAGGATTTCTCGCGCAGACGTTTTGGCTGGGAGCACAAAAAAGAAAAGAAAAAAAAAAGCAGAGCAGACAGCAGAAAACGAGCAATGCGTGCTCGTTTTCTGCCGTCTGCTCAGCAAGAAGAGCAAGAAGAGCAATAACAGCAGCAGCAGCATGGAGTGGCGGCGGCAGCGGTGCCTGCAGCAACAGCAGCAGTTGCTCGAGAAAGACCATCCATTGTGAAACAGCGCCGACCCGAGCTTCAGCAAGAAACAAAGGCTCCAACTGGTTTTTCGCGGCGGCGGCGCGCGTTGGGGGGCGAGGGGGAAGAGACACGTCTTCTCCGGCAGCCGTCCGAGCGTGGTTCCACTCCGCCGGACGGACGGCTTCTTCTTCTTCACCGAGCAACGAGGAGGAGAGGAAAACCGAAAAACAACCAGACGAAAGGAGGAGCGAGGGAGGCGAGCCTCCCTTGCCGTCGTTGGTTCGGCGGTACCTGCGTACCGAAGACACGCTGCCAGTCGCGAGGCGGTCGACGTGCTTCGCTCGTCCGCGGCAGGCTTCGCCGTCCGGGCAGGCCATGCCTGCTTCCAGCGTGCCTTCTGCTCGGCTCGTGCTCGTCATATGGCCCCTTCATTCCGGGCGACGCTATAATTGTTCTTGACTCCCGGATACGAGGAGCATCGGCGCGTTCTTGTGGATACCCAACCAGGAATGTGTGTCCAGTGCTCTTCCCAAGGCGGTGCGCGATAATCCGGGGGCTCAAGGGTGCGCGAGGTTCGAGATCTCGTATAAGCTCGTGCGCGATCTTCGGGATCTGGCGGTAGTGTTGTGTGCGGTCGTTTCGTGAGTGTCGACTCCTTCTTGGCGGTGCCGCGTGGATTTTCAAGGCCGCCCCTGTGGAGAGGAAAGAATCGCGGCGTGCTTCTGTGTTTGTGTCCTCGTTACCTTTACTTCGGTGGCACATGGGCGCGCGCCGTGAATAGGGCCGACGACTGTGCCTTTTGTGCGACGACTCCGTGATTCTATTCCCTCCTCCACGGCGCGTTACAGCGCCCCGGGTTCTCTCTTTTGTGGATGTAGCCATGTGAACTGGTGAGTTTTTATCCCTTGGTGTCTAGATCCCTTGAAATAAATAATTTGAGTAGCGCGTCGTGCACTATATCTGATGAACTAGATGATGCAACGCCGTTCATGGTGCGGACTTTTGGCGCCCAAATGCAACTGTGTGCATGAACACGAACTAGTGATGACAATAGTGCTAAGCTTCCTTTCGGAAAGCAGCAATCCCAGATGGTATTCACATGACTTGGAAGAGGTGCTTTGAATTGAGTACAGTACATTGCCTTACCTTTAGCTTTGAACTAAATAAATTAAAACGGCGTAAGTTTCTCAGAAGGGAAAACTACTTAAAAAGTATGAGCAAGTCGAGTTTCAACTTTCGACCATGGGCTAGTTTTTGGTTGAAGAGCGATTAAGTTCACCTAAACTTCCCACGGACAGTTTGATGTGTGAGTTGTGTGCACGTCATGTTGGTGCGTCCAGCGGATAAATTTTGTAATGTGTCAGTCACTGTGTCCGCTAGTTCATGAAAGGGAAAATTGTCACGCACCCGAATGTAGTACGAAGGTGCAAAGGAAAATCCATATGGCTTTTTCGGAGAGAAAGCTTCGCAGTTGAAGAAACATTCTTCAATACCATGTTGGTTGAGCCATGACTCTTAGAAAGTACGCAAATTTGTTGTTCAGCGTAGTGAAAATACTGGGCAACAAATATTGGACTGCAGTGACTGCAGCCTCCTGCTCAATCTCCTTCTGCAATGTTCGATTATATACAGCAAGGAAAAAGCCCGCCGTCGTCAACCGCCTGTGGTCAGTTTTGCACGCACGCGAAGATAGTCTTCTCATGCCGACTTTCTTAATGAATTCATTCAAACTTCGACTTCCGGTCTTTTCCCTGCTAGTGCATTCAAATTTCTCGGTTCGCGTTCCAGGCCATGTGATGTGGGCCTTCTAAGCGAGCCCGCACGTTGGGCTCATCCATCTGGCTTTAGGCTCTGCCCTGACGTTTGGCGCGCCATTTCCGGCCTAGGCACGGGCACTGTGCTCTCGACAGTCGATGCGGGGTTTCTTTTGCCTGTAGATAACGAGGAACAATCCAAGGCTTACTTCGGAAGCCTGCAAGTCTGAGTGACAGCATGATCGCGTGCTGGCGTACTTACTTGAGGTTGGCTAAATGTTTATAAGCATTTCGACTGTGGTGAGAACTCCGCCTTGCGATGGGTCGCCGTGTCCAGAGATGTTCTAAGCACTTGCTGTGCCGTGTTAGTTCATAATAAATTTCAGCGCGAACAAGAGGGGACAAAAAAGGACCCAAGGACAAAGCACTTGTTCTGTCTCCTTTCTAGCGCCGTCCTGTTCGCGCTAACATGTATTATATATATGAATACGCATAAACTAGCCCCTTAATGCATTCTATTGTGTTATTAGTAATGGTATGAGTAGTCATGGCAACAAGCAGTAACGAACTTCGGTATCTACGTGGTTCTTAGTATCGGTCGATGAGTCAAAAACATGCGGTCGCTAGGAGTGGGGAAAGTAGGTGAAGCTAAGGGAGCGCGCTGGTTCTGGCTGGTTAGTAAAACATAAACACGGCACCCACCCTGTCACCTTTCTTTTCTTTTTCCGCAATGAAGCTGTTAATCAGTTAACAGGTGAAGCTGTCATAATGACACAAGAAACACGAAGCTCCTCAGATATGCCCGCAGCTGAAATACATCGACAGGTATTCAGAAGACTTCTCTTCCTTAAGATCGTTTCGTGATTCGCCAGGCGGTCGAGCGCACGCCACTCGTTTTGGTGATTGGAGTGATGACAATCACAACAGCGGCGATGGTCAATCCCGGATTAGACTTACGTAAGATGAGTTCTTGTGAATATCAAGGGCGTAGCCGGAGGGGGTGAGGGGTCGATAAGCACGTGCGGTGCCTTCCCGAAATGGCTGTGTACCAAGATGCCGCCTGCCCAGCCTCCCTCCCCATCGCACCCTATCGTCGTCAGTCCCGGAGGTTCCCCCACACAAATTTTCACATCATCATTAGTATAAAAGCATAAAAAGATAGCGGGTCCTTCCTTCTCGTACAAACAATAAAACGCCAGGACGAACTACAGCGAACAACAATTAGCGTTGAAGAAGCCTGTTACTACGTGCAGTGTAAGCCTCACTTCAGCAAGAGAATTTAACATTCTTGTTGAATGGGGCTGCCGTTCATGTAGATGTAAGTCTATCATCTCTAACAGTGCTGCTTTTGTCGTTCTAGAATCCTCGATAGTAGAGACGTTAGTCGTTCTTATTGCTGTTAGCTAAAATAGCTTACAGCGCACCTCCGCGTACTTTGAAAGAACCTATATCTGTAAAGAAATATGTAGATCAACCAACGCGCACATTGTATCTATGTGACGCGAACTTTTAGTCGAGTGGTGTGCATTATACCATGTGTAACTAACGGCGTGCGCACGATAGCGTTTACTTTCGTCCTATGCAGCGTAAAACCGCATATAATGTTTATGTTTATGCATTACGCCGCTCACAAGCTATACTTCAACACGAGCACGACAAACGTGAAAATCAGGCGGGTGGGCCGTGTGAGACATCGACTCATCGATGCCACGAGCCCGAAGGTGTTATATGATATTTGTCGAGAGAGGAATGGAGATGAAAGGTGCACGGACACAAATAAAGATTCAGAGGCGATTCAGTGGCCAATGTGAGATAAATGCGGTAGCATTAGGTCGCATCTCTTTGAGATCCCCGATCCATGATTTAAACTGCGTTCACCACATTGTAAACTGTTGTTCAGGGGCTCACTCAACACACGTCCCTGCCTCTTCGAAGAGAGAAGTAGTGCAACGACGCTTGCCGGAGCGGACTATATATATATATATATATATATACCGCACATACCCGCTCTGGAGGATCGGCCAAGAGAATGAGCATATGTGACGCTCCGGTGCGCCTGTCACTCCAGTGCTCCAGTCATTTCTCCATGGTGGAAGGAAAAACTTAGGAGAGAGCGTTAAGTCACGCAGCCAGCCTTGGCACGCGAACACTCCATGAAGCCGCAGTGGTGGCCCAACACGTGGCCTCTTGCGTCCAGATCACGGAGCAAGAATCGAGATTTCCTGAGACGTTTGGTTCCCAGTAGCTACGCCAGTAGTCTTTATTCGGTGCGCGCAAGCTTGTTCGGCTGCCCTGCCGTAGCTCTGCCTGCAGAGCGGGAACGCTAAAACCTACCGCGCACTTTGACGTATGATCACCTGTTGGGGCAACAGGTTTGGCTTCAATCGCGCTGTGGTATGCTCCCTCCTATCGTTTTCCTTCCTCCGTGGATTCCTCCATTCACCGAGACTTGAACGTAGCGCTTACAGCAAGTAAGCGGCGCGACGCGCTTCCTTGCAAGCATCTGCCACCGTGGCCAAGAGCGCTCGAGTGCCCTCTGGCATCGTTTGCCTATCGTGCGAATACGGGGCAGACGCGTGGGTTCGTCTACTTTGATCTCTCTGTCTTTCCTATCAATAAGATCTCGCTCTCTTGTGCGTGTGGGCTTGAGACTTCTTGATACATTATTTATTAGGCTTCATCTTTTTCAATATCAAAGCACTCACAGTTTCCTAAATACAGCAAGGGAATGTCCCTGCGCCACACGCATAATTTTGCCCATTGTTGCATCTACGACGAAATACTTCATTGCAAATAAGAAATTTGCAAAGTCACAAAGTCGGTCGAAGGAACATGGATGCACTTTAGGGCAAATCCTTGTAATCACCATCATCTACACGCTGGCTGAACTCCCATACTTGCAGCTCCCATGTTTGCCCTAGTCCCAGAGTTCGTACAAGTAATTTTCAGAGAGAGAGAGAGAGAGAGAGATGGAAAACTTTATTGAACACGGGCCCTTGTGAGCGGCTTTAAATTTTAAAAGGGCCTTGACTCGCGGTGCACATTCACTGCCGATATTTGCTGAACGCGTTGCAAAGAAGACCACGGCGCGTAGCTCGTTTCGGCCGGTTATTTCGCTCTCTCTTTGCCTGCTCAGCCCGCGAGTTTTGCTGACAGATGCTTGGACTCTACCTTGCTTTCATCTTGCACCTGTATGGGGAGTACGAGAGGTGGCGGCAGCCGTTGGGGCCCTGGACTAGGGGCCCCAACCGTGTCGCTTTTTTCGTTCAATAAAGTTTCTTTCTTCTTCTTCTTGCAACTGAAGCGCGCCCTGATCAGATGACTTCAAATGTAGAAGACACTACAGGGGTTGCTTAGATCTGCAAGGTTCCTAAAGTCAGCCTGCAAGATGAAGACGGCTTACGGAAATGGCTGAAGGGAACCTCGTAGCAAGTGCTCCCCTTTTACTTATAGGAGGCCGGCTTCGACTCCCTCGTGTGAGTAGACGAGCGTGGTGATATAATTATCCCATCGCCTTGCAGGCCTTGAGGCCATTCAGATAATAAAGGCGTTTTGCAGCGAAGCTGTTTATGCGGACTCTGTGCCATTCATTGTAGGACTTCGCCAAAACTGCCATCATCAGCAATGGCTGAAGCGTCGTCTTCCTCCGCAGCTGGCTCGTTGGCGCCTTTCGGCGCTACCGCGCTAACGAGGTCGTGCCACTGCTCTGCGTTCGTCCACGTCGTCGTCGTCTTCTTCCACAGCTGACTGAGTTGCCGCTCGTCAGTCAAGCGCAGAATTACACTTCCCTTCGGTCGTCGTAATGGGGAGGCCGTGCTTGCGGGTGTATGAGCCAGTTATTGCCTTACGTGACGGACAGGTTTAATTTTGAAGCAATTTAATTTAGAAGAATCGCAAGCGGCAATGCCGGGCGCATGCTGCTAATTACGCCACCGAGCAAACTCGAAACATCGAACGCAAGCAACAACGGCGGACTGCGGGCATACCGTCACTGACGTCCTTCTCTCTACGGCAGCCGAACGTGGGCAACCTCATTAAGAAACACAAAGACGTCAATCGTCAGACCAATCCAACCGGTCGTCAAAACGATTGCAGCGCCCGCATCTCCAGTGGTGGGTCTTGTGCCCAATATATGGAGCTTTGGATAAGTGGTGCCGCACATTCCATTCCAGCTACAACTATATGGGAAGACCACGAGTAGTGCGTACTCATGAGTAAAAAGCTGCCTTACCGCGAGCGACAGTGAGAGTTGACTCGTCGGCGTAGGGCCGATCCCGAGCTGCGCGCCCGAGAAGCCGAAGCTCAACGGCAGTGCAACGCAGCTTCGATGTTCGACCATCTTCGCGGACTGGAAGGGGCGGTGATTTTTTACTACTACTATTACTAAAGCGTTTAGCTTTCTTTGAGAGCTAAACGCTATTTCTTGTGTGTATAACCATTTTCATGGGCTGGTCTCGAAGAAAGGGCGCGCTAACACAGCAGCAAAAAAACAAAAAAAAAGAAAAGAAAAGAAGAAATGTCATACGATTACTATGCTCCATAATGCAAATTTTGGGCGCACTTGTATGCGTATTTTCATTATGCGTTACAATGAGGCAAAACATTTGAGACCGAGACCACCGCACCGACTGGCTGCCAGTGCACGCCTTCGCAGAGGGAGGGGGAAAAATTTGGAGGGCGCTAGCTCAAGCTTATCCTTTAACAGTGGAACGCGATAGCATTCAAAGACCCCTCACTGTTCTTCATGCTTCCCGGCAACTGCAGCTTATGTAACCGTAACGTTTACCGGGAAACACTGGCGGCGAACGCTGCGCACGAAGGCAAGCTTTCTGGTAGAAACGCGGCCTCTTGCGTGGGCGGATTTCTTGTTATCGTTTCGCACTTTTAATATTTCAGTCTGAGAAGAGCTGCCATAAAGGATATGCGCTGTCGATGTTTTTCTTTATCACTACATTTGTCTGTAGGCTGCCGCTCTCAAAATTCCGACAAATAAAAATTTGGACCAAATTTTCATTTGTCCGACGCCGGACGCCGACGCCGGATATTCTGCGACACGGAGCCCTTAACGCCGTAGCGTTAATATGGCGACGCTGGCATGATGAAGGGCATCGAAGCCAGCTGCGGAAGGCGACGACAAAGGCGCGAGCGATATATTGAGGCAAAGAATTTGAGACCGAAATCGCCGCAGCGACTGGCAGTGGGCCAGTGCCGTCAGTGCCTTCGCAGAGGGAGGGACAGTGTGGGAACGCTAGCATGATGAGCGGAATCGGAGCCATCTGTGGAAGAAGGCGACGACGAACGCGCGAGCAGTGGCCCGAGCGCGTTCGCGCCGCCACGTCGAGGGGCGCCAACAAGCGAGCTGAGGTAGAAGAACGCGCGAGCAATGGCGTTAGCGCGTTAGCGCGGTCACGCCAAGGGACGGCGCGACGCCTAACCCACGAACGGGCGACTAAGAGCTGCGCTCTAAAATGGCCTGGTGGTACCGCTTGTTCCTGCACCGCCACAGGATGGTACCACCGGTAGTAAGGGGAGCATTGTCGTATTAATGTCTCGTGACAGCTATAACGTTTTGAAACGCTGTTGTTGAGACGACGTGCCTCCAACAGAAGAAGCCGACGCTGTCGCTGCGGACGCTTCGCCTCTGGTCGCAGAGACTGCACGGGCTTCCGAACTGGTCCTTGAGGAAGTGGCGCTAGAAGTAGCGGTTGTCTCCCGCGTACGTGTAAGGCACTTCCCCATAACAGATTGCGCAACGTAGTGCCGCGAATAACCACCTCCCGAATCATGCTGAACGCATTCTTGGATAGCAGCTGGGGTTGGTTCTTCACCACATTTTTTTTTTCGCGTGCAACTGTTGCTCCACTGAAGCAAGGCAGCATGTTGGGGAGTATTATATACTCACGCCTACGTGAGCTAAAGCGTATGCGTACGAACACTTCCTGTGGCAATGCCCCACACCTGGAGCAAAATAAATGTTTACCTCTCCCACTATGGCAAGTGGCAACCCGTGGCGTTCTGAAGGCGTTCCCTACCCCCTGTGCAGCGCGGTTGAGGTGTCCTCTGCTGAGAGACAGTTACTGCGCTGCACTTTACCCCAACCTTTCCTTCCCATATTCAAGAATCTCCTTCTCTCTGAAGGCGTCGTGTCGTTGTATTCTGGGGGTTGGCACCACCCCACACCCTTAAACACGTTAGACCGTGCTTCGTACCTGTCCCGTGTATTTCTGTATTATGTATAGGGTCATACGTTGCGTTCAATTTCAGATCTTGCTCTTGCGCTATATGAATCTTCCAATTGTGTAGTAAATGGTTAAAATCAATTCCACGGGCTCTCTGCACGACGCTTGCGGTTGTATACTATTTGGTAACTGGTTGACATATTCAACCGTGCTTTACAATAAGCATAATTTTCTATGGTATAATGTTGAGATGGACTTTCAACGCTACTGCGAGGTGCCATGACGCAGTTTTACCGCGAATAGTTGCATGGATTGTTGTTTGCACGATATTAGTCGGCAACCTGGTCGGCGTCGGTGAAAATTCGCATCACGGGCCCCTGTATCGGCTCAATGCGCTACCTTTGTTCGCAACCCATGAACGCGAGAGAGTAAAGAGAGAGAGAGAGAGAGAGAGCCAACCGCATTCAACATCACCCCGTGTCATTGGTTGGCCCATGAACGTGCTCTATGCTCGCCGAATCTTCGCACCAACAGTGATACATACACACACAAAACATTTCTCTGCAACTATCTGCATGTTGTACGCTCTCTCCGTTAGGTTTGAGTTTTTCTTAATTGGGGGGGACTATACTTAATAACTATACTCCGTCTCTTACTACAACGCGCAACGCTCTGGAAGCTACATGCAAGCAGTTCGATCATCAAAATGTATCCATCTACGTCTTTCGTGGTTACATGGTTCAGACAACAAGGTCTGAATTGACAGTGGGTGGGTCCGATGCCTGCCTGGACAACATGTATCTTCGTATTTCTTCTCCTTTTTTTTAAATAGACACTTGGGCATACACTTCACATGAACTTTTTGCGGCGTATAATTTGCGCGTCCTGCCAGATATGTGAAATTTCACGAAGCACCACGAAGCAGGTGCCATCTATCAGCCATTATATATGCGTCGCTGCGCACCAACAGTGTATGCTCAAGCCGGGCGAGCACGCATGTGACGCTGCCCCGACGCGCTGCGAATGTAAAATCCGAAAAGGAAAGCACCGACAAGGAAAATGATCTAGAACATTGCATTAGCAGCAGCACAAAACGGTTGGTTCCTTTGCCAGAATATTTTTTTTTACTTAACGCCGACTGTAAATCACGTTCACATAGTTATTGTCAAAAACGCCAAACTAAGTCTTGTTGGTGCGTACGCAGTCACAGCAAAGGGTGTCTCTAGGCTCCACAGCGCTGCACGCGATGAAACGGAGTATGATATCTGACCTGTTCAAATTAAAGCGTTCCAGTAAACATGCAAACATGAGGTATTTGCGCGCACTTGGATTCACCATTTTTAGTTCACGGAATGCAATCTTTAGCGTCTATAGCGGTGATTAATGCTTAAAAAGGAACTGCGAATTTTTAAAAAAGCCGGCGTGGCCCCCTGCATGCACAGCGCATCAGTGCTGACGCTGTGAAGGTTATCGGAAAGATAGTCCTTTACACGGAGACAACGTTTAACACGATAGCGTTAAGGGCCCCGCGTCGCAAGAAATCCAATGTCGGCGTCGGACGTCGCTTGGCAAAACAATCATTCCGAACCACAACCACGCAGGCCCTCCGCGTGGCGCAGAGGCGTTACTGAAGTAATTTAATTCCTCAAAGTAAAATACGTCAGAAAAATTCTAAAGTACGACCTAAGCGCAACCCAAAAACATGATAGCGTCGGAGTTTAATTTGAATATGCTAGAAAACATAATTCTGCTACGCGGAAACTCAAACAAAAACCCTTTTTCCCAGCGGCGCGGCCCGCTCGGTTCCTTGCCATCGCGCTCGCCTCCGCGCATCCGCAAGAAAGCTGAGCTCGCCGGGAAGCGCAACAAACAGCGAGGGGTATTTGAGATCTATCGGGTTCCAATCTTAAAGGCGAAGCTTAAGTTTTCTCCAACTTTCATTGGCAGTGTTGTGAGAAGGAAGGGACCGAAATCCAGCGTCCCTCCACCCGCCACGGAAGTCTTCCCTACATATAGAATCATTTTCTGATTTCCCTCGCTTGTATAAATTATGGTTGATTTATTATAACGTTAACCGTCGGAAGTATGGGAATTCGTACATAATAATGTCAAACCATTGCGCACTTTAGAATATGGTTTATTCCGTTCTTTCTTAAATTTTATTTCTTGACGCCGACGGTTTTCCTTTTCTCTTATCCTGAACACCATTAAGGTGCGAGTTTCTTAAGATAGCGTCCCTTTCTCTCCTCAATCACTTTCTGTCTCCCTTACAATGCCGATGATGAAGCTCTTCATCACATGAGTGTAGCGAGATGCCTAATATAGCTGCCAGGGCACTGTATTTTGCTCCTTATCAGAAGTTTTGACGCAGAGCCGTGCTGCGGCAAAGGCTACAGAAGATAAAGCCAACCTTTCCTACCCCGCCTTCTCTCTCCCACCCACCCACGCACGCACGCACACGCACACACACACACACACACACACACACACACACACACACACACACACACACACACACACACACACACACACACACACACACACACACACACACA
Organism: Dermacentor variabilis; assembly: GCF_050947875.1. Taxonomy (NCBI): domain Eukaryota; kingdom Metazoa; phylum Arthropoda; class Arachnida; order Ixodida; family Ixodidae; genus Dermacentor; species Dermacentor variabilis. The sequence continues at coordinate 120,133,825 of NC_134573.1, forward strand.
CACACACACACACACACACACACACACACACACACACACACATACACACACACACACACACACACACACACACACACACACACACACACACACACACACACACACACACACAAAAAAAAAAAAAAATTCCATGTGTTGTGTCACGCCGACATGTTGGCCCGTGTATTTACGGCCTGGAGAACATCAGCGCAATGCCCAATTCTTCAGCGCGAGTCATATTCACATCAATGTGAGACGACGTCAAGGCCTCCAAATGTCACCACAACTTGGCAATGCAAAGAAGAAATTTCACGTGAGGACCAGCATCGCTGCCTGTGGCGTTGACTGAACACCTTCCGCCTTGTTCTTACATATCAAATAGCACAATGCTCTGCGTACAACTTCCTCTTCGGGCGAATGGCGGAAAGTTCGCTGGCGGAAACCTGTTCTGCCTTTCGTATAGGAAGCTACCAATATTATCTGGCGCCGCTAAATATCCGAGACGCTCAAAACATACAAGAAGGTCTGGCGCCAGGTTCTCTCTTCCGGCTGACAAGGAGAGCCATAAGGTGTTCGTACGGGTACGCACATAGCCTTGCACGCAGACTCAGATAGAGCAGAAAGCTAATGGAGATATACGCAATCGGCCTGTACACACTGTTCGTTCCAAGACGGTAACGTCGTCTGGGCAGATTACGTCGCCGCTCATGAATGGATCAAATGTACAAACGCGTTATGCTACAAGATTCCCCGAGTAAGTAGGCGCAAAAAACGCAAACACGGTACATCCTTGATGTCAAGGGAGCTCGCAAGCTAAGAGAAGCCACGAGAAAAGGAAGTGTCGATCGTTCTTGAAAAAGAAACAACAACTGGAAAACGGGAGGCAGGAAAGAACGAAGAATGCCGCTGCCGGACGTTTAGCAAATGAACCAAGTCAAGTTGAAGGTCGTCCGGCCGGCTGGGGCACGACCAGGAGAGGGACTGGTTTGCTGATGTAGCCTCTCGCTGTGTTTGTCGACCGACGGATGGGTCTCCGACTCCCTGCTGCCGCCGACGAAGCAGCAGGCATGCGCCTGCACCCTTAAACATTACCCATCCCCCAGCTTTCCCTCCTTTCCGCCCCCCCCCCCCACTTCTGTTTCTATTTTCCTTGTTCACTCTTTATCCTCTTTTTTTCGTCATTGCTGAGGGACTCTATCGCGTGATTTGTACCGCTACAAAAGAGCAGTGTCTCTAGTGGCTGGAAGGATCGTTTCGCTTCGTGCCCCCCCCCCCCCTTCCGCCCTGCGCCTGCCAGTGAAGGCATTCATTCGGCCTTGGACTCACTTCTTGAAGCGGCTGCAGAGCTGGTCCTGTGCACTCTGTAAATCTACGCTGCATTGCGGAAGCTAAAGGTCAGATTGGCTAATCAGTGGCCCTTCCGCGTGCTCGAACCGGTGCCCAAGTATAAGAAAGGTCCAAGAATGGCCGACCCCCGTGCATCGCCAATCACGATAGCCTCACATGCTATAGGAGACGTGCGGTGCAATCCCGTACCGTTCTTGCGTTGCGCGTACGGGCGGACGGCCTTTGTGCATTCCTGTCTTGATACTCCGACGCCAGATCAAGATTTTTTTTTCTCATTATCGAAGAGTTTTAGTGCACCTCCATAGTAAGCTCCTGTTCTTTTTTCTTCCTTTCTTTTTATTTTTTTAGATGACGGCGCGCGGAACCTTCGTAGCTGGCTTCTGTAGTTGTCTGAACTTCGGCCCGGTAGCGATGCCCGGTACATTACCTGAAGATACTGTGGCGACGGGATGCATGAACTGCGTGCCGACGCCATTGCAATAGGCGAAGCAGCTGTACAACGATCTGTCTCAAATGCCAAATCTATCTGGGCTGCAGTAGCCCTTATATTGAAGAATTCAGAGTAGCGAAGAATTCAGCATAGGTTTGACCGCTTAGGGCATTCTAAGTATTTTGCTTTTACCGACTGTTAGCAAGCTTCGCACAAATGGTAACAAGTTGCTGCACAATAAACAGTTCACTGGCAAAGGAGTGACTCTTGGAAGAAACTTTCTGTGTATGGCCATCAACAAGCTATTCTGCGTCAATCATTTCTCATTTCGCGGGAGGCTATTTAAATGTAGACTTTAACATGAGTGATATTGTTCGTGCAAGTGACCACTGTCGTCAAAAGCGCTCCGAAATCACCACAGAAGGGTAGCTTGAACATTAGAGTAGGCCTACTGTTGAAATACTTTCACAGTGGTACTGTCATAATAAACAAAGGTGTCCGCGAAATTTCGAGAAAAAGTAGTACCAGCACCGGAGCGTAGCGTAAAGCACCGAGTGTCCATGCATAAGGAATTGCTGTAAACTCCAAGAGAACATAGACTCGGGGATCCTATCCTACAGAGATGTTTGATCGCCGTGAACAGCTGCACTGCCCTGTTCATCATAACGCGTAGAACGTGCGGCCTGGAACTACAAGCTCGAAAATCACCTGTAGTGAATGAGTCGAAGCTGGCATACCCAGGGATAGGAGACTGCATATAGACGAGGTGAATAGGGCAGTACTGTTACGTGAAGATGAAATCTTCCACAAATCTTACTATTACACAGGCTTAGTGAACGTAGATCCAAACACAGATACGCCGAATCTCCCCTATAGTTATCCTTGCTGGATTTTGGTGCCGGTATTTCGCTATGTTTACGCGGTAAGCTCGCCTAACTTACAGTACGTAACCTAAACCGGAGCGCTTGATTCTCAGCGTGCTTGCCAGAGCGTGTCGGCGGCGGCAGTTCGCCTCGTCCGCATGCAGTGCAGGACGAGCTATTTTGTATTCTTTCCCTGCGGCTACGGCATTCGCAGGTTGCGTGGTGTGGGCCCTACTGCGGTGGCGTCCTGCTTTGCTCGTCTATTGTTATGTTAATCTCTTCCAGATCGTTAGCAGCTGCCACACGCGTTAGGCGCTAGCAGCGCCAGGTGGAGGCTTCGTGCGTAGCAAGCAGTGCACGTATCTTCCGTGCAGCTGAGACTTCGGGGCCGAACGGTCCGCGTGAGTCGCTTCGCTAATAGCGAATCTCAAGGGCACACCGACGAGTCAAACGGCAGTCGTACACACCGAAAGAAGCGAAAAGAAGTCAATGTCTAAAAGAAATAAATATTGAGGATTGAAAATTTGAAGTCGTTTTCCCAACGGTTTGAAGTGAACTTCGTGGCCGGAAAGTATTTTTTTGTCACGGTATAGACAAAATTGCGGACAGGGCCTGAAAAGGAGTTTCAGGAGAACAAAGAGAGATAAAGTTAGACGACTGCACACACGAAGGTCAAGTTTGCGTGACTACTCAACCGTTTTAGCGTCAACTGACGATAGAGGGAAGTCTTTCATCGTAAGGAAGCGTTTGTTCTTGTGACGGCGCTAGGTGAACGGCGGTGGTTACCTGCGAAATAAAACTCCCTCTGAATACCAAACAACCGTGAACATCGGAGTACGCTTTCCCTCCTTAAATGATTATAGACGACTGAAGTCATACGTGGTGCAGCAACAATAAAACAGCCTGGAAAAGGTATTGCGCACTGCCGTAAACTATGGAAGCGTTATTTAAAAAAATATGGACGGCTTACCGCTGCACGCTTCTGGCGCACCTGGTTGTTCGAGAAGAGAGGAAAATGCAGTAAAGCACTTGATATGGTGCAAGCTCTTTTGTTCCGAAAAGGATTGTTTCAAATTTCACTTTCCTGCGAGAAAAAAAAAAGAAATACGGGCTAAGGAAAGAATGCCGCTGTTTTGCTATTGACATTATGGTTTATATTTGAGAATACCGTACTTATTTTCTTCAGCTTCCAGAAGTCGATCAGTTTTCGTGAATCGAGAGTTTGTTTCCGCATGGAGAGACGACCAGCACAAAATATGCAATGTATCTTTTTCTTGTTACTTTTCGGGCCAAATTTTACATTGCGCGAAGAACAGGTGCAGGTTTATTTTATCTGCCTGCCGCAATTTTTTTTCTTTAATCACTGGAAATGTGGTCGATAAGCCACATACATTTCTTTTTCTTTTTTTTTGTAAACTGAACCGCAAGTTCCTTTGGTTCCCAGGCCTCGGAAGGTAAATGAAGATGATCTATGCAGTAATACTTCGCCCACCCGAGTGTACGGGATGAATGTTTCTGAGCACACTCCGACCGAACAGCCGTACGACGCGTAAGTGGACATTACCCTGCGTGCTGCAACAGCGTGGGCGACCCCTCCCTACCACTCACGGCGCGCATGCGCGCCGTGAGGTTTGCTAGTTTCTCCCATACAGCGCGAGAATGCACTGGGAATGTCCAATAAACGAGATCGAGAAAACATTGCGGCAACATCTTGCGGGAACGAAAACCGCTGACACAGCAACGAATGCTATGGCTACGCCCCCAGGCTTCCCTGTGCAATCCGACGTTAGTATTCTATTTCGGTGCCGCGCTATCACTTTTCCTTCGCAAAAAGAAGGTAAACGGAGGGGAATGGGAGGAAGGGATGTTTCAAACCGGCCTGTGGCCCTTGCGTGCCGCGCCGGTGTTTCCGTGCTGCAGATATCAGTGCGCGCGATTTATGGGCCGCGCGCATATGCTAAGGCTCGAGGCCGTATCTGAGGCTGAGTAAGGGTGAAGGGGAGCAGATAAAGCTCACGTGTGCAAGCCAGACCTGCAATCGCTGGGCGCTGTAGGGCTACCCGCGGGGCTCACGCCACGTACGGCAACCGGGACCATCTCTCCCGCGTCCTTGCATACGCGGAGAAGGCAGCGTCGATTAGCGATTAGCGCAAAACTTTAAAACTAGTGTGTATGCAGGACTCGTCGTGGCCCGGCTATCTGCGTGCGAACGTGAACTGCGGTGGCGGTAAAGAAATAGAGGATTTTGTCTAGGGGGTCGCGTTGATGAAATAACTTAAAAGATGGATGCCTGCAAGTTTCACATATCCAGTCTTATGAAGCTGGTGCAATAAGCTTTTGGAGCACTTTCGAATCCTTCTGCCCTCTGTACGGCTGCCTATAAGTTGCGGTCTGCTGCGACTGCATTGGACTCAAAAAAGCCCAAATTACTGCTCAGCGGGTCGACAAAAATTCGCCTCATCGCAAACGTTCATCTGCTCTTCGTGTTCTCCGAAACTGTTCGGGCAGCCGAGGGCCAAATATAGTTTTAAAGGCAGGGTTGAAACGTCCTTTGTTTTTTTTGGTTTCTTTTACTGTTTTTTGTTCGAGAAAAACAAGGAACTGAGGTCATCTCGGGCTGTGATCTGCCTGATGGCTTCTTCAAAATCACTGCTGTGTTCTTTGTGATCACGGTCGTTCCGAGTACGGCAACTCGGACGATCAGGCCTTGAATACGCGCCCACGCGTCCCTGACGACGTTTATTCGGTTCGCCTCCATGGAATGAGAATAGCTGGTGGACCGCGACGTTCAAGGACGCGTGGAATAGTACGCCGTTTCATTTCGCGAGGGAATGATGTCCAAGGCAACATGTGCAATCACCCGTAAGTACCGCGTAAACGCCGCACAGACTCTTGTGCATAGGGAAGAAAACAAGCAGTAATAGTGTACGTGCCGACCGAGAAAGAAAAGGGTGACTTCAAGGCGAAGAGCCTGGCTCCGCGGAACGGAAACTCAATCTGTCCCGTAGCATTTGCTTGTCAGCTACTTGCGCAAGGTTACAAAACCTCGGCTTTTCGACAAAACACGGGGTACGGGTAACGAAAAGTTACGAAAGCGTTGTTGCACTTTCTTTCGAGAAAAAGATCGCTGCCGCAACTTCTGTACGCAGTCGTTTACATGTAGTAGAAGCTGAGATGGTCAGCAATGACAACCACAAAAAGAGAGAGGGGTAGACAGGAAAGGCAGACGTCTGGTATTGTTTAGTCGGCTACTCTGCACGTGGAGATATGGAATCAAGAGGGAACGAGAGAGAGAGAGAGAGAGAGAGAGAGAGAGAGAGAGAGAGAGAGAGAGAGAGAGAGAGAAAAGGCAACAGTTAAGATTGATTGAGATATGGAGGCAAGAGAGAACGAAAGAGAGAGAGAGAACAACAGTTCAAATTGATTATGTTCGCCACGAAGGCGCAGAGTGTCTGTAGTCGGGCTATTCATCAACTTCGCCGAAATCTTAAGGTGCGGCTAATGTGCAAGTTTACGCGGTATGTTTACATCTCTCGACCTCCTCGGCTATCAATTTCGGGTGCGATACCCCGCTGCATAAATTGCGTGCGCCGCCTTCTATGCTCAGCGCCAAGAGGCCTTCGTTACGTGTCGTGCTGCTATGCGCCGAGCCGCCAATGCGTCGTGCCGACGGAGTCGGCGATCCGTCAGAGTCACCGAACGCCTGTTCGGCAGCAAAGAAGCCGCGCGGAGCCTGCAAAGACCGTCCTTGGCGGTGTCGCTTTCTGAGAGCCAACGACCTTCACGGCCAGAGCTGTCAGGGCGGGTGTTTGTACTTGCGATACGCGTTGTCACACAGCACACCTGGCTTCATTAATAGACTTGGCGCTTTTCGTGGACTCCGCTAACGCCTGCATGTACAATACGAAGGCGCACCGAAATAAACACGCTGATAACGTCTAGCAGTTGAGCATTGCTATGATACAAGAATGGACAGCTGGTCTGGAAGGGTGCTTAGGGAGGCGGGGGGGGGGGGGGGGGGGAGAGGCGATGTGGTTTGTGAGACGGAACATCATGGCGTTAGCTACATTTTGTGCGTTGTGTCAACACAGCAGACCGCTTTCCTTCTTGTTCTTACTAGAAATTGTAATGAAGGGAAAGTTCTTGATGCGCTTCTTTTAACACGTTATGAGCACACGACGGTTTTATCGCCCTTTTACTTCATACAGAACCTCAAGGCGACGTAGACGGCAGAAATGCGCCTGGAATGTCCGTACAATTGCTATCGCAATAAATGAACATCGTTTTAGCCTCCAGTACGTAAAAGCAATAGTTGCTAGCCCGAGAACCTCCAGTGAGTCACTGAGCGAAACAATTTAACGATACCTCTGGGCTAGCTGAAGCAAGCGAGAGTCTCTGATTTGTATACACAACCACTGGTTGCTGACCTATAGCGCAGCTACGTGACACATTTAAGAAAATACAAATGTTGATGACTCCTGCAGGTAGGCGATCACAGTTATTAGCGGTCACGACACCTATCCCTATTAAAAAACACGCAAGCAAGCAAGCAAGAAAGAAAGAAAGGAAGAAAGGGCACAGGATTGCTCAATGCTTACGAACTCACCCCTGCAATTGGCCTGCGACGCACAGCAAGGTCGAGTGCTCTCCGGGCACTCATCCACGGAGGGGTCGTACACGTATATGCCTTTAAAAACCACTCGCTCAAAAGCGGTCTTTCATGGCACCTCGCGGAAGTGACCAGCTATGGCGCTTGCAATTGAGCTCGCGCGCATTTCTCTGCAACGGGCCACTGGATGGCCACGTAAGCTTCCAGAAGGCACAGAAAAGCGTTATAAAAATGATAATATAAAGCAAGGATACACAGAGAGCAGCAGCGTGGAACGCGCGGCTTTGGTCCTTTTCGATGCCATCTTGAAAAGCTCTAGCGCCCACCGCTCTCCTGCGCTTCCGTCTAACGTTCTTGGACCAACTTTGCTCCCGTCCTCTTCATAATGGCGCTTGGAAACGACCTCTCGGAAGCCGGAGAGCACACTCACGCTCACTCGCGCGGGCGTCCCGACGAACAAGTTCCGCGGAAATGGTCGCCGCATCAATCAAGCCTACGGGGTCAAGGATGGTAAATGGCCGGCAAAGTCACCCCTCGCGCGGCGCCTTCTCTTGTCCGGCGCTGCGCTACTACAAACTGCCACGTATAGATGGGTTTATGTACTCAGAGCGTACTCCCTACTTTACGAGCATCTCTCTATGGTCGTCGAAACGAAGGCACGCGTGCTTTGTGTAAATAGACAGATGGATTTTCAAAAGTGGCCGTCTCGAGGTTAGCGCACACAGCAGCTCTGCACGCGAAAGAAACCGTGCCGAATTTGAGTTCTGCGTATATGCGCAATGACAGCGGCGCTGTTTAAACTTTCGAAACATGCTTTTTTGTTGGGGGGGGGGGGGGAGGGGGGAGCTTAGGAACCGAAAGCCACTTTCGTTGCCTATTTCGAAAGCTCTTAGTTTTGGCGAAGGGGCATATGCACGAATGACTTAAACTGTAAAACTGGGGGGTGTAAATTTGTCAGTGTTGTGGCTTGCCCAAACGCAGTCAAGTGCCAAGGTCGGCCTCACAACAAATGATCAGAGCAACACGCTCTTCTCCCGCTCGCCATCATTAAAGATAAGGGTGACGAGCCAATATCCAACCGTGCTTAGGATGGAAAAATTTAGTGTACTTCCACTCTGTGAAAGATAACCAGCGAAGTTGTATTGGGACGACTATATTAACAACTATATTAATTTATATGGTTATGTCTATATTGATTGAATAAAGACAGATATACGTAACTTCACCCGCCGTGGTTGCTCAGTGGCTATGGTGTTGGGCTGCTGAGCACGAGGTCGCGGGATCGAATCCCGGCCACGGCGGCCGCATTTCGATGGGGGCGAAATGCGAAAACACCCGTGTGCTTAGATTTAGGTGCACGTTAAAGAACCCCAGGTGGTCAAAATTTCCGGAGTCCTCCACTACGGCGTGTCTCATAATCAGAAAGTGGTTTTGGCACGTAAAACCCCAATTATTATTATTATTATACGTAACTTCGTGATTGATATCGTCTTTATTTTGTCTCGTTCGTTACCAAATTGACCATGGCTTTGTATAGTCACTGTGGTACACCTCGATCGGGTGTGCTGCTATGCTAGACACGTTCTTGCCAAAGCTTAAATCTGCACGCGACCGGCGACCCGTGGACGGCACATCGACGTCCGTGCAGCACTCAATTCCAAACCGTTCCAACAGGAAGGATATAATCCACTTGCCGTCGTGGCGCGCTAGGTCGACGTTAAAGTCGGCGATTCGTGGGTACACTATTGCGTTTTATTATACTTTTGGACCCTCTAATGAGAGCGAGGAAGCGCCGACATCCCACATTTTTTATATGGCCATGAAGGTCATGCATCATAACATGGACCATAAGATGATAACATTCAGAGCGACCGCCGCGACTGATAACATCACGGGGAAACAGTTGCGTGACTATATATATATATATATATATATATATATATATATATATATATATATATATATATATATATATATATATATATATATATATATATATATATATATATTCCCATTCTACGCGGATCTTGCACATCTTTCATCAGAACTTAGCCACACACAGTTTCGCTGTAAAAAGATTCGTGCAATCGGCTGCAGATATTGTTTACTGGAAAACACTTATAGTAGGTGCTGCCTGATGGAGGCATAAGTTGCTGCGACCGAATCGCTGGCCTCTGTGTGTACCTAACATCATCAAAAGCATGTCTTTGCCCGCACATAATACGGGTGAAAGCGATAAAATGTCAGCTACCTTCTCGAAGCGTTTCTCTTCTTTCCCATTCTATGTCTCTATTGTTATAAGCTTCGCGTATAATTTTTCACACGTAATTCGCGCAGCATGGCTGTCGCCACTAAGCTCCCAATGAGTGTTTGCTCCGTTCATCGCTCAGAGGACTCGAATAAAACATTTCCGTTTCTACGAAGGCGCACGCGGGCGCACGCCTCGTGCTGGACCTTGCCGAGGGTGGCCCTCCCACTTCCGTGGTTCTCGCTTGTCATCGTTGCGAAACAGAACGTTGTTGACTCGACCTTGCGGACCTCGTGTGCTACATCCGGAAAAGTCGATTACGAGTGAAGCACCCGTGAGTCTACATCGCCTCCAAGGCGTGAGGAAGGACCTCTGTACCAGTCGTACACAAGCATGGCGGCCAAAGCAGCGCTCTCCCGTATATGGTAGACAAACAGCGCTCCGCTTTGAAAACGTGAGAGCTGATTGACCGTGGATTGACGGAACCATTATTTCGCTTTCAACGCTCGACGCGCGCGCTAAAATATGAATAGCACTTCGTATAGGTTCGGGTGTATAACGACCATACATGAGATTGACTTCCGCGTTGGCCATCACGGGCCCCGTATGCACTAATAATAGCCTTTGTTGCGAGAGACAGCTCTGCGGAGGCGTTGTTCGGCGAAGGAGCTTTCATCGTCCGACCTGCTTTTTACTCTCATGTTGCTAGCCATTGCTGTGTCACTGTTTCTTTTTGGTTGCTTGTTCGTTGAGACGGTTTATTCCGTCCCTAAGTATGTGCGCAGCTTCCTTTATTTTTTTCGGTGGAACATATATGCAACACTGCAGTATACGCTATGGGCTTCCTCCAACAGCTTCTTAATTCGGCCTTCATTAACTGAACCTTAACAGCGAGTTGTGCTTGTTGCTTTGAAATCACCTTGGAAGCAGACAAAGAAAAACAATACAAGGCAAGATGACCTGGTACTATCTGTTGAATGCTATTTATTGTAGCGCCCTGAGGCGGCTTGCACGAACATTTAACAACGCAAATAATAACGAATTTAAGAACGCGTTCTAATGCGGGCAAGGAGTCGTCTAGGGAATATTTAAGAAAGCGTTCCTAAATTCCTTATTCTTTTCGTTATTAAATGTTCGTCCAAGCCACCCCTGGACTTGTTACGGAGCTCAAGATTTTCTTTGACGCACTACAGCGTCTAAGCTCTCCACATGCTATCGCGTGAGCGACACGATGCTTCCTCCTGGGCAACGTGCAACGTACATTTAGGACGGAGTTGCCTCGACCCCTGGTAAGTGATGTAGACTTAGCTAATGATTGGTAACGCTTGGCAGAGTCATTTGAGGACGTTGGGCCGACGAGGGGAAGAGGGGGGGGGGGGGGACGGCTCGGCGTGGGAACGGACGCCGGCTGGATCGCAGGCTGCGGGCTGATGTCCTATTCCGCCTCGCTTTGCGCGCCGTCTTGTTCACTCGTTTCGCGCAGCGTTTCTGAACGGGGACGTTTCTTGAACGGACACGCTCGGCCGAAGCAATTGCTGGCACGTCTTGCAAGGCTAGGTCGGCCTGCAGTCAACATCCTCCTCCTCCATGAATGCATCTCCTGGTGCCAGTCAGCAATTAGTTTACTAAATATGTAAATTATGTACTAGGACGTAATTGGAAAACTAGGCTACATTTCTCTCGCCGGCCTTTCCGCAAGCAATATTTTTTTTTTGCAATTATTAAAGAATAATAGGATGGCATGACATAGGAGCATTCCAGCAATAAAGCTGTTTCCGCAAACATTAACGTGAACAATCACTTGAACGTTAAAAAAATATTAATTTCCTTCTAGTACGTATTGCTTTTATGGCCCAGTCAGCAAGATTAATTGTCCTCGCACGAAGTTTCCTGTATAATTAAACATTATACGTGCTTTTGGTGTCACCTGCTTTAAGATTTTGGGCTTGTTCGCACCACAACCTTACAGCTCCGTGGTGCTGCGACGTACAACTCAGTCAGTCCATATTTCACGCCTATAGCTCCTCAAGCAAGTAAGAATCACGTCACGAAAAGTGAATAATTCAGCAAAGCTATACGTGGATCACGGTCCCGGGCTTCAGACGGCCTCGCCAATTACTTCTCTACACTTCGAATCGCTTTCTCTCGTCTCCCTCAGCATCGCGGCAGCTCGGCGTCACGCTCTAATGAACTAACGAGGTATGGAGGTTCGGCGGCCTCCAGTGAAAACTGCGCCTCCTTTACCCTGTGGCGTTCTCTGCTATATAGACCAGGCGAGCGAGCGACGGAAACTCAATAAATCATCGCAGCTGCGCCCTCGTGCAGCCTTCCGTTCCCTCCGATCGTATCTCACGCACCCGTCAGGGACTTCGGCAGCGTTTGAACTTTCCCTTTCCAGCACAAAAAGAAGCAAGATTGTAGGTTCTTCCTGCATCACTGCATCGCGTGAAGCTAACCGCGCATCGCGCGGAACTTGCCTCCCAGGTTGTGCCGTTTTCCAGAGCTGTCGCTTTGGACGACTAGCCAAACTTGCTCCCCGTTCCCGAACGAATGCAGAACATGAGGAAAATACGGAGACATAGTAAAGGAGCACCTGCCGATAAGAGAAAAATTAGGCGTGGTGCCTGTTTTATCGAAGAAAGAAAGAAAGAAAGAAAGAAAGAAAGAAAGAAAGAAAGAAAGAAAGAAAGAAGCAGGCAGGCAGGTTCAGGCAAGCTATATGAAGTAAGTACGCCGAGTAATCTCTGTGCAACCGTCACGCTTTGACGCTGCATGTCTGCATGTCTGACGCCGCGTTCCTGTGTACGAGGTGCGGACCGTCCACGATTGCGTCGCTTCTGGGGCAATCGTGGTCGCGACGCCGATGGCGCGCGCGCAGAAAGTCGTCCGCTAAAAGCGCCGCAAGCTCTTTCCCCTAATCCGCGACTAATCGGTCACGAGCGCCTCGAGGACGCGCAATTAGCCTTCATTCGAGTGGGCGCAGTCTCGCTTGATCAGCGCCTGTTGCGTGTCGCTGATACGCGGCACCAGGCGCCGTTTGCGAGCAAAGCGAAAGAAACGAAACACCACAGACGTAACACTCGCGAAAGTGTGTTGATAGACACAAAGTAGTAAAAGAAAGATAAGGTTCACAATATGTCGGTGGCCACACTTCGCCAGAACAATTATTTTGGGATTGATGCGCGTCTCTAACGTGTACATGGTCAAAGGCGTTCAAGCTGAGAGCATTATGTTGCCATGGGCGCTCGCTGCCCCTTTTGTCACGTATAAGTAATGTTCCATTTGTACTCTTGTACATGTAGCCTATTTGGCATTAAACCTGTGTCGTTTATATGAGATTAACTTGAACTAAATGGGATTGAATAAAATATGGCGTTGTCCTATACGCTTACACTCACATCACATCATTACAGTGAAGGCACCACTACAATGACCTAATGACCTAAATGCCGAAACAATGTTCAGTGTCGGGAAAGTATTTCGCTCCTGCGTTTGCAAACGCTGGGTGGTTTGCACAGACTAGTAAGACGTCCTAAAGACGTCACTTTCTTGCGACTTACAAAGGGTTACTTCACCATTCTCGGCGGTAAACAATAGCGCCAGTATACGACAGAACGGAAGTGAAGATTCACGTAGACGTGGCTCGAACGCTTTTCTTTCATAGATTTCGTCACATCATCATTGATGGCGCCTCCCCCCTCTCCAACCTTCCCTCCCCTTTTCCTTCTCTATATGAGGGCTTTATGTTCATGTGTCCATGATGAGGAATTGTGGGACATAGGTGGCGACGCTCGGAACATTCCTAACTTTTGCCACCAGAAGCCGTTCATTTTATCGTATTTCCGCGTGCATGCAAAACGACGATAAAGAGAAGGAAAGATAAACCTTGCGTGGGTAGCCGCGCTAGCAGCGGGTGCCGGAATGCCGGCGGTTCTCGACGTTCGCCTTTAGTAAATGACTGTGCCTTCCAGCTGCTCGTTGCGGTGGTCTTCTAAGCAAGATACCATCGCCGGAGACCGATAAACGCGCGCTGTTGTACCGTGCCACTTTGGTTGCTTTGTAATCATCTATCAAACACGAGAACAATTTGGCGGCATTAGGAAGATCATGCCTCACGTCGCCGTGGTGCGACGGCGAAACGTGCAGCGCGCGTTTCACCCAGAGGCAATGCGATACGTAGACGCCTCTGCGCATGCCCCGTCCCGCTAGGCACCTGGTGAGGGACCACCCCTGTACGAGAACGGACTTCTACTAATGTCCCTGGAGTGGAAGTCGCTCAACCTTGTGCACGAGGCAAGCAAGATGGTCAAAACTTTGCTGCTGCCCCTGAACTTTGGAATCGAAAGCGTAAGAAGAACCGCGAAGGAGCGTGGCAGTGGTTTATGAGCATAAGTGGGACTAGGGTAGCCAAATAATGGCAAGTTGCCCCTCCCCTAGTACAGGGTAGCCAACCGGAGATAATCTCTGGTTAACCTGCCTGTCTTTCCTTTACCTCTCTCTCTCTGCTCTGATCAGACTGACAAGTGGCACGGAAAAAAAAAAGAGAGAAAGAAGCATGACGGCGAGCTCTTGATGGTTGCGTAAACAGGTATGAGCTTAAATGGTGTCCAACTGGAAAGGCTGTAAGCACCACGTCTACGGCTACTCCATTTAACTTATACAGGAAAAAAATTGTTTTAGGGAAACGACATGTCTTTATCATCACCAGGATTCTCATTATATCATGGCGCTTCAATCTTAACTTGTTTCTTTATTCATGGTTCTGGTTTCGCAATCTGGGCATCATATTATCTGTATTTATCTATGGAATACGACAAAGGCGAGAGGCGGCATCGCTCTACATATAAGAAAAAGAAGATGGAGGTGAAGAGGCAGACAAGGTGATTAAACAGAGATGCGTCACGTTCGCTACTCTGCAATGGGGGATCGAAAGAAAGTTAGGCCGACAAATGGAGCAGACAGAGTCAGCGAAACGTAAGTCGCCCACATTTCGATGGACAACAGAAGCCACTGTGAAAGCCCATCTACCCTAGCCCTTATATTATGATCATGCCAGGTGATCGTGCGTGGCACAAGGAGCCTTTGCATTGTCCCATACACAGACAGAGATAAGAGCGAGGTGGACGCTTGCCGGATTTCCATTTTTTTTTTTGTCATAAAATGACGGCGGCGGACGAGAAACAGAGCTGCTAAGTGGTCCCACGAATGTACACAGCACCGCGGAAACCTTTCAGCACCTTGCAGCCGTGTCCACCGCTCTGTGCCGTTGAGTACATCCTAACGGGACCACCCCGCAACGGGCGATTGCCGAAATCACCGCTCGCTGATTAATACGCTTTTAATCGGCGCTGCAGGAGCAGAGCGGCCTTCTTGCCGCGTGTGGGCGTCCCGAACGGTCGAGGAAAAGAAGAACGCGGCCCCCAGCGCTGCAGCAGCTGTCGTTAATCTCGCCGCTTACAACGAAGGCGTCCCCGCGGCCAGCGCGAAGCGTTCATGCATGCGCACTAATGTCCAGTACGCCCTGTAATACGCGACGCGCCGGCAGTGCAGCATCAAGCGTTTCCCGCGGCGGGTGTACGCAGGCTCGGCGCCTCTTTGGATGCAGCAGGGGCGGCCGCGTGCGACGAGCCGAAGGTAGGGTATGCGATCGATTCGACGCGGCCTACCGCGCCAGAGTCGCCGGAGAAGACCTCCGTGGAAGGCGGCAGGAGCACACCGGCGTTCATAACGAGCTGCATGGATACAGCGGCGCTGGGCAAGAAAAAAAGAAGAGAAAATATTGCGGTCGCGCCTGCAGGCAGTGTCCGGCGACCTCGAAGCTGGCTCTGCGTCAAATGCGAGACTAGAAGAGAGAGGTTCAGCGCGAGACAGACAGGAGGTAGTTTCACTGGCAGACCAGAATGTGTAGATGGAGTGATCGTAGACTTTGTTATGCGTAACGCTGTTCTGCTACTGCTCCTGCTGCCACGCACGAGTGGCCGGTTTGTATATAAATAAAAAAGAACCTACACTGTGTGCGCGTACGTTTCGTTTTCAGTGAAGGTGACTTGAACGGCGGCCGTGACACGATAATGACGGTTGCTCGAGAGTTTGGAATATGCGAGCAGGATAGTCTGTATTTTCGATTCTCTCTGCGTAACAGCCCATGGGAAAGAGCCAAAAAGCTTTATTAACAAGAAGTACCTTCGCTGCCCATGAGTGAAAGCTGACGAGCAGCATAGTATGACAACTTTGAAGACACAGTCACGTTGGCTGTTGTCTAGGCAGCAACACCGCTCGATTCACTTCAGAAGCGAGTATGTGGCCTTGCTTCGCTCTCTATTTTGTTCGATGGCTTCTTACTATCTCTTTATAACACACATGAAAGGTAAATTGCACCTGCGCTTTTGCTCACGGTGTTTTAGAAAAGGAAAGGCCCGTAAGGACAGGTAGATTAAGAACAAAGAAAATAGAGCATCGTACGCTTTCATGTGGATGCCTAAGCAAAATGCCACACGAAAGTTTCATTATAGAATATATGTGAAGTGAAGCTTTCGTAAAGCGGTTAATTAATAGCTATAAAGCAATCCACCTTGTGAAACGCATTACAAAGCGCAGCGATTACGTGCCTATCGGGTAAATCAGTGAGACGGGGTAACTCCAACCGCGCGACCCACGTGACCCAGGTGACCCACGCGGCCTCAAATAACACTATATTCGGGACCAGCCCTCTTTCTCATTATTATCATCACGATCATCATCATCATCAGCAGCAGCAGCAGCCGCCGCCGCCGCGGTCATCGAAGTCCGGCAGAGTTCGCCTAGAAAGGTTTTTAGTAGGTATTGTTGGACTTGCAAAAGCGCGGTCAGTCCCATCTACCATTTTCTTCAGCTTTCAGTTTTTTTCTAAAACTAGAGTTAAATAAGCTTCTCTGCGCTACTCAAATATAGTCTGGAGTTGGCTTTTGTGCTAAACGGCAGGATCACTACACATACGTTCCGCTTGACTGTACATGGCGCGCGTATACACTGTCTAAAAAAATTAAATTATGGGGTTTTACGTGCCAAAACCACTTTCTGATTGTGAGGCACGCCGTAGTGGAGGACTCCGGAAATTTCGACCACCGGGGGGTTCTTTAACGTGCACCTAAATCTAAGTACACGGGTGTTTTCGCATTTCACCCCCATCGAAATGCGGCCGCCGTGGCCGGGATTCGATCCTGCGACCTCGTGCTCAGCAGCCTAACACCATAGCCACTGAGCAACCACGGCGGGTTTAGACGCTGTCTGTTGCGTATAGTTATGCGTATGTAAAGTTACAATTCATATTCCGAGAAACGAACTCTGACATGTTTCCCGTGTCTACTATGTATAATTTTATTCTCTGGTGAACAAAATGATGACGTTTACATAGACGACGCCGTGTGTGCTTGTTCTGCCAACCCCTTCCGTAAAGCGCTGCCTGTCGAACTCACGATTGGATGGCTAACATTATTATGGAATGGAGGCGCACATCTCGCTCTCCTTATAGATTTTGAAAGAACAACATATAGAGATAAGGTGTACTTTATCATGAATTTTATATACGTGCTTGTAGGCTCCGCTCCGAATGGATTTGCAAATTTGCTCCTTTGCAATAAAAATGCACTCGTGTATATAGTCTCGTACAGGCTTCCCGCGTCGCATACACTACACAAAGAGGTAGAGAGAAAGAAGAAAAAAAAGCCTACCCGCTCGCCAGAAAGTAAAAAAAAAAGAAAGATTAAGGGTGCACGTTAAATAAATGTCCTGTCCTTGCTTCTGCGTCACACAGGGAATAATTTATATCCCCATTCCCTGATGTCAGTTTCTCGGGACCTGCCCTAGCTCGCCGTTCAAGTTAATTCCCGAGTTCGCGGAAGCGTTCACGCGCAAAAGCCACGGGCCACGATTCCGGCCGCGCCGCCCGCGTCGCGTGCGGCGCCCCAATGCAAACGAGACCTTCGTCGGCGGCCGGGGCTGCTCTGCGTATACGGCGTGCGCGATCTTCGTGCGCGGCGCCACTATAACTCGCCCGCGCGCTGGAAGCCCGTAATTCACCCGGCAACTCGGCGTTTTTCCTTCGTCCCCACTTCGCGCCCACGCAGCGCGATTAGACCCGGCGACCAAAACGGGCCCGATCGAGGTAAGCGGGATTATGCGCCGGCCTGCACACCATACATCGCCCGCGCGTGCGCGTGCACGCGTATGCGAGGCAGTAATGCGCGCGAGCTTGCCTGTTGGCTGTGGCCAAATAACGAAGAAGCAATGGGGACCGCGGCTTCCCACGCACACAACACGCCCCGCGCGGAAAGTAATTGACCGCAGGCTCGCCCCGTCGCGCACGATGTCGTGTTTTTTTTTTTTTTTTTTTTTTACTAGCCGCCGGCATGACCGCGTTGCACCTTGCAACGGGGTGGCGTATAGCGTGCCACTTATTTCGTGCCGATTTTAGTGCCCTCACATATTTCGTTAACGAGGGGCTAAATTTTACGGCTGCGGTATAGGTCTGCCTTATTTATGCTCCTGTCAGTGATTTCTATAGAGGCACAGCGTGAACGGTGAAGCATGCGTGGGAGGCGGCGCGAAGAGGTAGCCGTCGTAGCCCCGGTTTACTCAGGCCAGCCATGCCATGGTGCTGCGGGATCTCGGGAGCGGCCGACGCCGCGGCCGCTCAAGTCGAGCGCGCTCTAGCGTCCTCTGTTCTCGCACTACCTGCACGCGAGCCGATCTTCTTCGCCTGCTTTAAAGGCGGTAGATGCGCACGCACGCACGCACAATACAAAAAAGACCAAGCTAATAAAAATTGAAAATTATAAATTTATGTGGAAAGACCTGCTCGACTTTTTTTTTGCTTTTTTTGCTTTCTTATAAATTTGTGCTCTCAGCGATATAATGTTTCCAGACTGTGCACGGACAAATGCCGTAAGCAGTTCTCATCCCGACAACCGATTCGTGGATCGCACTCTCTGAAGGCGTCATTTCTAGGAAATATACATTTATAGGATATATGAAAGATATGAAAGGCACATAAACGACCAAGGGACTAAATATTATTATTATTATTAATAATAATAATAATAATAATAATAATAATAATAATAATAATAATAATAATAATAATAATAATAATAATAATAATAATAACGCCAGCGGAGCAGTTGTCCCAGGCCCTCTTTAGCAGCAGGAGAATAGTTGAATTTGACACTGAAATGCACGTCTTAAAATAATATGCCCGTCTTACAATAATGAAAACAAAACTAAAAATAAGTAAACACTAGAACTGGAAAACCTGATAAACCTTATATTAAACCGGCCATGGTCGGCACTTGCGGACAGACGTGGACAAAAGCATTTTCAACAAATCACCGCACTGCTTGCTATTTGAATACAAGTGCACGCACTCGAAAGCAATGCGGACACGCTGTGTGTTATCTCACGAATACGCTACAGCGTTATCAAAAACTTTAGAGGCATTTAAACTGCGAAAAACATCAATACAGTTCACACGCACTCAAATAGGATCCGCCACTTCACAAAGGTTCCAGAGGGGGAAGAACGGTTTTTCAATGACTGCAGTCGTGGCTATCACCATTGCCCAACGTATATATACTATACGCGAATGCCGTCCAAGTCACTTTGTATACCGTGCAAAACCGTTTTGTGAATTGAACTCGCAATCGACTGCGGCGAGTTCTGACTTCTAACGCACTGTGCGGTTTTATCGAGAGACACTCTGCGCTATACGCGCGGCTTGAGCGCGTGATTCGTATTTCTCTCCGCGCAAGCCGAAGACGCGTCACGCTGCCTGCGCTTGGAGCTACTGCGCATGACTGCGCTCCTCGCGGCTAATGGGTTCGTTGATGCGAGATCGAAGTTGAATCGACGCGCCGCGAAGCGGTTCCACGACAGTCGCACGCTCGCCGACTCCGGCTTCCTGCATTCGCCCTGTATATATATCCATGCACCCGTGGAGCGGCGAAGACGTCGCATGCGTGTTTCCCATCGCCTTCAGCGCGAATCGTATTAAAGCGTGAGGAGTTCTCGCGTTCCCCGCTGGCGTTCTATTTCGGTGCTTACTTTGCTACCATATACGCGCACGCATCTTAAGCGTGCTCGACGCACACAGTCTGCGGCGGCGAGCTTCAGGGAGGCAACCTCCCGGTCAGGCAGGCTTCGTGACAGCTACAGCGACGGCGCGCTTTTAGAGAGCTTTTCGTGCATGTCGACAGTTCTGGATCACGAAGCGCCAGTTTCATCGCATATATAGCCGGCTGCGAAGTACAGCGTGAGACCCAGCTATAGCTCTGCTCGAAATACAACTCGCCTGGTTCATTCTTGCTGCGCATAGGAATAGGAGGCAGCGAACCGTGGTCACGGTGGTCAGCGTGCGAAGTTTCTGACCGTTCTTTCTGTTTCGCTTCAGCGTTTCTCTTTCCACCTCATTTTTGGTGGTGACGCTTCCTTTCTATTCATTTCCGTACACATCGCTAGTACGCTCAGTGGGAAACGTGTCTCGCGAAAAGGGCACAAGAAATGATCTGCTGAGAGGTTTTTGCACGAACAGCGCTGAAGCGTTTGTCGTTTTCTACGTGGTCGTTTCTCAACGTTCGGAAGCGAGCGCTAAAAAACTTACCGCGTGGCTTCTGCTTGCTCCGTCTATTGCTTAGAGCTGCTGGAATTTTAGCTCGTTCTTTTACTTCATCTGTTTTCTGACGCCTGATTTCTTGGGCGCTGTACTCTACCGGAGGTTTGAACATCTGCGTCCCTCTCTTTTTTCCTTGAGATTCTTAAGGATATCCCATCATCACACCCGGAAAACAGCCCCTATACACGTCGCAACGTATTCAGACTACGGAGGCTGTCTGCGTCCCGACACTCCTTCACGGCGCTTTCAAGGCATCGGCAGCATCCGTGAACAGAGCTACGTAAACGCAGTTGCAACGGCAAGGTCAGCGAAGCCTTCGTAATTCGCGCGGTTTGGCGGAAGTGAGGTGTCGATGATGCGTGAGGAGGACGGAGACCGCGCATTAACGTGAGCGTCTCCGCGTAGTTCAGCCCGTGCTCCAGTAAGCACAAGTACTAAGCTTATATCGCCGGCCTCCATGCGAAGAGGTCACTCGAAGCCAACGAACCGAGGTGGGCGCAAGACCACCACTCACATGTCTACGCTGCGGCATTTGAATGGACGCTGCAGCCTAGAGTAAAGGGTGGCGCTCTGACCGGCCCCTTCCTCGTACCTATATATGCCCCCCCCTCCCTCCGTCCTGCCGCTGGAACTGCCCCTAATTACGTGGTCGAGACAATGGCTTTGCGGGCAAGACCGCCCCACCAGCCCACGGTGAGGTACGGGGCAGTCTCTGTGCGCCTGGCGTATCAGGTCGCGTGCGAGCGACAGGAAGTGTCACACCCTGTTCCTGTTCCATCGTGGTCGCTGTGTCCGTCTGCTCTTGAGCTGAGGCGCGGCTTTTGTTTTAGTTCACGTTGGGACGATTTTACTTCGCCACGCTTGCGTGGCAGTCTGAATGTTACACATTTCGGTTGCCCTCCTCCGCTGCGACTGTTGCTTGGTGTTACTGTAATCTTTGGAAAATTGAGGTGCAGTGGAAGCGAGCTTGCCTTCTGAGCAGACGCGAATGGAAGTTGGCAGCGCAGGATGGAAGTTTTATGTTCTTGTTCTTAAACAAAGAAGCGTGTGGCAGGGTGATGGAAGGACATATACAACTTACGCAATGGCCAAATTGCCTTGATCCATCATAGATCAGGAGAGTGGGCAGTCCAGATCCTCCTGCATAAACAACATAATTGAGTTTTCATTTTGAAGAACGCCCACACATCCTTCAACACTCGTCCTGAATTTTGCTTTTTTTATTGCAAATAGCGCGTGACTGTGTTGCTTTAATGATGACATATAGCCAAAGGCGCATGTGGAGAGTTTTGCATAATACAAATTAACCGGTATTCGAGTCGTATGTGTAACGGAGCGTTCAGATATCTTGCTGGCGACGGAGAAGGGACACCCCGCACAAGATCAAGACAAATGAAACATACCCACCAGCACTTTTAACCCCGATTTGGGAATCACTTGATGGAATGTCACTGTTAATTTTAGTTTACGGTGTAATTATATGTCTCGACAACATTCTCAATCCCAAATGACGATGTCTTCGCCAGCTGATGCAAAAATAAAGCTAAAAATACGGAGTTGCGGGGTCTGCTGCTTTAGAACACGAGCGTATACGTAAAAAAAAATGCCTCCTCGTACGAGGACAGGTGTTCAGGACTGCTAAAGTCTGCTGGGACGGTATTAAACGTGGAGTGACATCATTTGTACGACCGGCTGAAACGAATGACTATAGCTGCGGAATCGTGCCTAATCCGCGTTCAGAAACAGGTTATGCGACGTTGTTGTGTCGTGGTTATGGCATATAAAAAACCAGGTCGGGGTGTTTCTTTTCCGTTCGATCGTGCACGCTTGCGCATTTTCGTCTCATTTATCATTACTGCTTTCTGAACCCACATTCGGAAGCGGTTACGGAACTCATTAAGCTCATTCTCAAAGGCATCTTTTCTTAATCATTTTAACTGTTTAATTCTGTAGGTGGCGGGTTGTTTCGCTTAGTTCCCAAAGAAAGATTAATTCTTTTCGCGTCAATAGAAGATCAATTTTGTCATTGTGGTTTCCCGTTTGACTTTCATGATAACTTCGATATTTGTTGTGTGGCATCGCAAAAGCATACAAAACTTCTGATTCCTCCTTCGTTTTTTTTTTCATTCTTCCAATTATTTTCTTTTTTGTGTCAGAAAAGGCTGCGCACGTAAGGGGACTGTTTTATTCTTTGCTTACCTCACGCTATGCTGAAAGGCGCTACATTCCAACTTTTTTTGTGCCATTCCTATTCATGCAAATGATTGTTTCATATGGCTGTAGTGAACTTGTTATTAGCCGTAAGGGTTTACTTCACGTCATTCTTTCATTCATACAACAATTTGAGGTTTGGGAGAAACCGGTGACATATTTGTCTCCAATGTTTCTTCTCAATCAATCAATCAATCAATCAATCAATCAATCAATCAATCAATCAATCAATCAATCAATCAATCAATCAATCAATCAATCAGTCAATCAATCAATCAATCAATCTCAATCAATGAGCCGATCAATTAATCAAATAAACAAACAAACAAACAACCCGTTTCCACTTTTATCAACATTACGGAGACACTGTCTTCCGAATAGGCATGCTGTCTAGTAGATCCTAACACATAATTTATTGGCCGCCAGTGTACTACGAGTCTGAAGTACACAGTGTGCCTGACGCCCGGCCGGCCGAGCTGCCCTAATTTATGACTTCCAGATCGCACGCGGCAGTTCCTATCCAGAAGCAGATTTCCTTACGCCTCATACTAGTCACAACTTCCACGCCCGGCGAGCTACCGGAATTGACGTGCACCACAAGGCGGCGAGCGAACCGACGCGACGCATTAATCATCGGCTGTCGAACCTCTTATGCACATAAGCGCGCTGTGACCCGACAAATAAGCCGACGCTTCCACCGAGCGCCTGCCGAGCTGTAACGTCATTTGTTTTCAGTGCGGTGACGACCGGTTGCTTTCATACGCTGCGTTCCAGAATACGGCCGCAGAAGCAACGAGTATAGCTACATAGCATTATGGATTGGCAATAGCCGATTATACTCTAGCGCGCCTAGCGCGTGAAACGCAATTACGCGCGCTCAACTCGTTCTTTTTCGTACGCACTGAATATCGTTGGTTTCAAATAGTACCATCATTCCTATGGACGCAGGCGCACGCATCCCAACCACTGCCCCTCTTGCGTCGGTCCTGTAAGAGGCGTGCGGCGTCGTAATGGCGCCGCGATATGCAGAAGCGCTGAGGGCTTAGCGCTCCCATTGCGTGTGCGGGTCGGGCACGTCCACAGTGCGTGCGAGGCTACACGCAGCTTTGCTCGGCTAACAGTTGCGTGTGAAGAAGAAGAAGAAGACGATGATGAGGAAGAGGCGAGGAGGTGGAGGAGGAGGAAATGGTGCGCCATAAGGAGGAACGAGCACCGCGCAACAGGGGCGCACTGTGTACAGTGGCCGTGAGCAACATAAAAAAAAATCGCCGGCCTAACTCGGGCGACAATCACGCCTCATTATTCGTCGTTCCTCGGCGGTATAAAAGCTAAAACAGACGCGCTCGGACACCGTACGAAAGAAGCACTGCGCAGTAATTACCTCGAGAACCGGGCGTCGCACCTTCTCGGACCGTGCATATGCGAGCCAGACCGCGAAAGGGCCGTTGTGTAACCGCCGCAGGCCGTTTGCAGCCTCGCATGACATATTCGGGCGCTCGGATTAAGCCCTCGACGCGTGCTGACGTGTACGAGGGAACGCGCGATCTATAGCGCCGGATCAGTTTATGTTGTGTCGCAGTAGGCGAGCGCTACTTGCTCGACAGTCGATCGACTGGGAGGTATGCAGGCGCTGATGCTTATTATTTTGTGTGTGTGTTGACACAACTGGAGCTATACTGAGGCGTTAAGTTATAGACGCCTATAGATGGAGCAATTGCCGGCCAGGTCTGCCAGGCTAACTCCACCTGTGGCAACATCACCAGCACCACCACAGGTGCTAAGGTTATACGGCTGGGTGAGTTTATGCTCTGGTTGTCTCACCAAACCCGTACAATGCAGCGAAAGTTCGGGCCCTTGCCAGCTGAGCAATAATCCAAACCTGTTACGTGTCCCGGAAAAGAAGAGTATGGCTAGCCCTTTGCGCGCTACTAGTCTTTCCGCGTGGCTGCCATTAATTATAGACCAATGATGTTACCATGATGCATACGTACCTTACTGCAATTAAGTATACAGGCGTCACCACGAGAGCGGTCCGAGGCGGGAGATTGAAAAGGCCTCCTTCGGGTTCTCTTGCCTGCAGCTGGCTGATGCAACCCATAGCTCTCACTCAAGTACACTAGAGTGGTGACGGGGAGCCCAGCGCGCTCGTCTTCGCAATGGGTCGTCGTGCATCTGTTACAGGGTTTGACCTCACCAGCTGCGAGGAAGAACGTTCGCTAAGCAACACGGTGCAGCGAATGTATGTATGCCGTGCCTATAATTGCGTTGCCAAATGCGCAAGGCTCCGGCCAAAAGCAATACAAGGCGTAGCTCTTCTACGATGAAGGATACCAACGGCGTATGCACTGTGTGGAATCTGCATCGCTGCCTGTTGTTTTTGGAATGTGCCAGGCCACTGCGATGACAAACTGCGCCAAAGCGTTCCTTCGTTCGCTTCGCGTTGTGCCCGTGACACGGCATGCTGAGTTGATTTGACTTAGCACTTTATGTGTCGCATGGCTCAGCTGTTTCAATGAAAGAACAAGCACGAATGCGAACAATTCTCAGCTGGGAGTGTGGTCAGCGGAAGGAAACCTTTTTAGGAACAAGAAAGAAATAAAAAATGCGACTCTTTATTCCGCTCAAGTACCAAGGTATAGCAGCCCAAACGCGGAGCCGCATCTTCTGGAATATCTCCCATTATATACCTAAGTCGAACTGTAAACGCTCCACGAATACTTAGCGTGAACCATACGTAAACCGAGTTTTTGCTGAAGCCAATTACCTCAAGCGCCATCAGCGTGCACCAAAGGCATGCATGTTTCTATGTCGTCAGATAAATGCAGAAGGTCGCGTTTCTTCTTCCTCCTCTCCCCCTTTCTCTACAGTTGCGCACGCTAGAGCTTATAAATTTTTTTTTCACTCGTTCTCCTATTCGAAGAGGAGAACCTCGGTATTTGTCTCGCACAATGGCTGACACTAATTGAATATATATATATATATATATATATATATATATATATATATATATATATATATATATATATATATATATATATATGTATATATACCCTGCACTATTTCATCTACGCCTCTAATGATCTTTCCCACTCGCTAGTAATCAAAGGATTGCTGAATATGTTTACGCCATCAGACTTGAAAGCATGTACAATGTCGCAAGGGCATCGTGAAACGTCAGACTAGATGGCGGCTAATTCGCGGGAAATTGCGTCTTCGTCGCATTCTCAACGCATTCGATGTCGTTAAGGAGGCTTAAATTTATTTTCCTTTTTTTCTTTTTCTTTTTATTATTATTATCTTTGTTTATTTATTGATTTATTTATATCTTTTTATTTTATTTTATTTTTTAAATTTTTTTAATTTTTTTGCTGGAGTGCAGGCTCCCATAATTTCTCGGCCAATCCCCCGTAGTGGGTATGAGACATTATTTGGAGGCAAGAGACGGCAATTTCTTACCATCAGACGTGAATCCAGCGCTTGCACCTACTTCACGTATGAAATAGGCCCTTGTCGTGTGGCGTTCGCTTATATACAGATCTAGTGTTTTTGCTCTGTTAATGTGAATTTCAGGCTAACTAGAAAAAAAAGAACAGGTTGTTGCCGACGTAAGTATTCTTTTCGGCTGAGTATTGATGGCGTTACCCCCAAGGCAATTTTTCAAGAAGTTCAGGTTTCAGTCTAATACCATTAACATAATGACGCACGTCGATCAGTATTTGCAGGGCAAAATAGGCCACGTTTAACATGCGGGGATCAAGAGGAAAGATTATTTCCCTTTGGCTAATGCTTCATGATGCCTACACTGAGATTGTTTCCCTGTCTGGACGTCGTTTCCACTCCAGCAATTCTTATGCTAAAGCATTATATGCCCCATTACGCGAAAATCCGTCGGCGTAACCGAAAGATGGTACCAACAATGGCCGACGGCGCAAAATGTAAAAACCCATCAACAAGGATCGGACTGAGGTCATATTTGTCAGGGAGGTTCCTGTAAACAAAGAAAATATGGTACATTTCGGTTTCGGTGGGAATCGAGCCTGGGTCTCCGGAGCGTGAGACGAGCACGCTACCTCGCCGCCACGGCGGCCTTCTGGCTGACTAAAGGTGTGGCCTAGTGCGTGCGTCATTGGGCACGTGACTGTACGTACAGCCAATAAGGAAGAGGTGCGCCCTGTCATGAGTGTATAAAACGTGCACGTTCGTGATGTGCCGAGGTCCACTAAGGGTATAATGCTTTCGCATTCCCACACGTTAGCAGCCTTAAGTATACAGAAGTAACCCTCCATTCACCATGTACTTTCTTTAAATTGTGTTGGCGTACCTCTGTTCCCTATATTGTCTTGATTCCGTTGTTTATGCCGAGATGATGAGCGGCAGATTTGGTTCTAAGTGCTCCCGCAAACAACTGATTTATGGACAAACAGGTCGTGTGCAATCTATCCAATTTTTTTTTTTTTACCTCTTTGGCTACCACATCGAGAACCCCCGGATCCATGTACCACAGGCGTCATGAAGTGGTGCTCAACTTTTCATCCTCATTCTTCGTTTCCGCACGGCACGTGCAACTGAGCCTTCATTAGTTGCTGGAAACGCTCGTGCGTAAAGAAAGGCGATGACCTGCACTGGTTTTTTAAAGTCTCACTAAGCGAATCCCCCTGCAGCCTTTCAGTTGTTTGTTAGGCAAGCATCACGGCACGTTCCTTTCAAGTGCACACTTTCCTGTTCCTTTCTGAATCCTGTCCCTTTAGGTGCGCCGCTCCGCTGCAGGTCATCAAACGCGGTGAACGCTTTTGATATGGCCGCATCTCAGCGAGCCCACAAAAAGGAATCCACGAGTCAGAGGTCATCAAAGAGTTGATGGCCGGCTCTTTCAGCGGTAAATACCAAAGACGGCTGGACACGCCCCGTCGGTATGCTGCTCCGTGGCCTTTCGGAGAATGGTGCCTCTGGAAATACCGATCTCGACTGCTTTGATGGACAGCGTAGCATTCCGCATGAACGTAGCTGTCACAGAGGGATGCGAGAGGTGGGTTCGAAGCGAACCACGACTACAGTATACGCCGGGCCATAGGTATCATCGCTGCCTCTGCGCTGAAGACAGGATTGCAGCCACAGCTTCTACCTTCCGGTTTGCCAACGGGCAAGTCTGCCTCTCACCCTGACCCAACAGCGGGATAGAAATGAGCGAACCGCCCATTTGGATTCGCAACGTGCAAAACCTCGATCGAGGTACTCGGAACGAAAAGCACATCAGCGCGAGCTGTAAATGGCATTCGCACGCAGCAGACATCGATCTGGCTTTCTTTGCTTCTCATTCTACGGGATACAGCGTAGCCCGCTGCGGTCGACCGTCGCTTCTTGCATATAAAGCTGCTCCTCGTATGCTTCCAGTGTTTGGACAACTACAGCCTCTCGTGGCCCTCTCACCTCACGTTGTCTAGCCACTTATGCCTGGCGGGCATACACTGCTTATTGAATCGCGAATAACCGGGACCCCTCTCTGCTCGACTGGAAAGCCGCCTCGGGCAAGACGCTGCGACCGGGACCGCGCCATCCGTCACAGGCCGCCTGCTTCCCGGCTGGTTTATCTTGTATACAGCGCAGCCGCTGGCGGCGCTTGCACGGCTGCAGTTGCATGCACTGACTATGAATGAGAGGTTGCCCTTTATTCCAACGTATTTGAAAGCAGAGCGTATAGTTAAGTAGGTCTCACGATTACCCCCTTCTGAGTACGAAGGGCCGAACGGTCGCTGTGCTACGCTCTATTTCGTGGGATCTCCTTTCCCCGAAGTGCACTACTTGTGCGATATTGTTTCTCGCGTATTACGTACATATTTTCTTGCGTAAATCTGCAGACACAAAACTCCGAATTAGGGGAATCGCGCACATAGAAGAGCATATCGAAAATTATATTGCAATCTTTCTTTTTTTTTTTTCTGCGAGGGCTTGCCGGCGCGCTCGATGAACTACCCGGGCGACGCCACCGAGGTGTCCACTCTTCTGCTGCCTCGAATGCCTGCAGGCCGTCTGGCTTCACACGTACAACCAATGCCCAATAAAACGAAGCCGCTAACTTCATATAGGTTGCTTAGTCATTTGCGCATAGCTTCGCTCCTGAAGCCAGCGTTAACCTGGCTCACGCTAGAAAGCACTGGATAGTGATGGCCGGAGTTCGCCTTCGTTTCCCGAGGTTTCTACCAGTGCGGATGAAACAGCACGAAGGTTAGATGTGGCGAAGTCAGCTGCAGTCGTGCGCGCTGTGGCTTGGATCTCTTTGGCAGAAGCTGCACCTCTTGACATTATCATACGGCCCTTTCGACCACACGTGCTTTCTGGCAGCTGTCCATGGGCTAATGTGCGAATTTTTAATATCAACTAGTGAAAGCGACCAATTTGGCCTGAAAATACTGAAGTACTGTGGCTAAATACAAGCGGGCGCTGGCAACAGGTTCAGTTCGCAAACTTCTAAATAGCCAAGCAAGCGTGCAAGGCCGTTTTGCTTTCCCCACTGTGCCATGATTTAGCGCCACGGCGATCAGCAGTGACAAAGTGTATGCGTTGAAGGCCAAGTGTTTGCAAGTAGTACCCATGAACATGAAACTGATGTATATACACATTATCAAAAATTTGGCCTATATAGAAGATACTAACTTTTCTAGTATCCCCACTCCCATTCTTTAAAGAAAGTCTCGAATGTTCAGCGTTGGCCTCGCTCAAATTCTAGCCCAGTGGCACGCGTACACGTACGCTGATAAATGACTGCGAGAGGTTCCGTACAGACACGCGGTGTCATCGTGACAGCATGGCAGTTAGCAGTGACGTTGACGACGGACCTACGCCGAGACTCGCTTTGCTTGGATGCTTGCATGCGTGACCTTCTTATCTGATGGCGCGCATCGCGACAACCCGTGATTTGTGTACTACAATGCGCCTTACATGTGTGTTTGTGTCAGCCGTAATATCTGTGCCGTATGACGTGGTTGTTACCTTGGTGAATGGTGCAAGTGTCTTTGTACCACGATCTCAAACAACACGGCGACGCGACGTATGGATGCTGCCACGCCCCGCGACAGGCGTTGTTTGCTCAAAAGGCAAGATGCACTGACCCGCTTATTTGCCCCTCACCGCCTCTGAGGGCTCGACGTGCAGCAAGTTTTCCTTTGACAAGCCGCTAGCGATTCCGGCAAGAGCTGTTTCAATAAGTCGGCGGTAGAGAGAGAGAGAGATCGAGAGAGAGAGAGAGAGAGAGAGAGAGAGAGAGAGAGAGAGAGAGAGAGAGAGAGAGAGAGACAAAGGAAAGACAGGGAGGTTAACCAGAGATTATCTCCGGTTGGCTACCTTGTACTGCGGGAGGGGCAAGGGGATGTGATAGGTGTGAGAGAGAAGGATTAAAAAAAGAAAAAAAAACCTACACACACGCACGTACACACAAACTGTTTCTGTGGGCACTGTCACGCAGCCCGCAAAGGCGTTCCTATAGTGTTATGAAGTGTCACCGTACAATCCTGAGTCACACAGTGAAGTCACAATCTGTCATAAAGTCCGGTGTCTTTTAAATACCGCAGCAGCACCTTTATAGCCGATCGCGCTGATGTTCGCGTAGGCCAGTTTCCAAGGGTCTTGTTTTCCGTCATTGGGCGCTTGTCCAGATTGTCTAGGGTGGCTGAGAGGACTGCTCTTTGCGGGTTGAAACGAGAGCACTGACAAAGAAGGTGCGCGATTGTTTCATTGCACCCGCAGAAGTCACAAAGTGAGCTGTTCGACATTCCGATAAGAAAGGCGTACGCATTTGAAAATGCTACTCCAAGCCATAGACGAACTAGAAGGGTGCAGTCGCGTCGTGGAAGCTCGGGCTGAATACGGAGCTTTAAATTAAGGTCCAGGGTATGAAGGTGGGCACTTGTGAAATCGGATGAATTCCACTGAGCTAACGTCAGGTCGTGTGCAAGTACGGCGAGCTTTTTCGCTGCGTCGGCTCTCGAAAGAGGAATGGCAACACAGTTGACGCCGTCATGGGCAGATCGGGCAGCTGCGCCTGCTCGATCATTGCCGTGTATGCCACAGTGACTAGGCAACTACAGATATATGATATCGTGCCCCTCGTCAACTATGCGATGGTGTACTTCTCTGATCTCTTCGACGAGCTGTTCATGTGATCCATGGCGCAGTGCTGAGAGTGCACTCTGTAGGGCTGCCTTGGAATCACAGAAGACTGACCATGCATGGGGTGGTTACTCCTGAATGAAATGAAGAGCCGCAGATTACCCGTTGCAGAAGTAACCCTCCATTCACCATGTACTTTCTTTAAATTGTGTTGGCGTACCTCTGTTTCCTATATTGTCTTGATTCCGTTGCTTATGCCGAGATGATGAGCGGCAGATTTGGTTCTAAGTGCTCCAGCAAACAACTGATTTATGGACAAACAGAAAAGAAAACTTTGTGTAAGGAGGCCCTGAGCTACCTGGACTTGATGAAAATACACTTTCTGTGGATTACGTACCGAGCTGCGAAAATCTCAGCCAAATATTGAAGTCGTGCACGGCGCGTGGAGGTCACAAGCGAAGCGCGAAGTTACCCTTTTTCTCAAACCCCCATATCCCACTCTTCCTCACGCCCGTTTCAAAGCTGCCGGCAGCTGGCATACCCCCATATCTAACTCTTCTTATCACCCGTTTCAAAGCTGCCGGCAACTGGCATATGTCGTCGTATGCAAAATTCTCGCAGACGGCTTCTATTGGCCGACAGCTGTCAGGGAAAGCCCGTGTTACACGCGCACCCGCAGTAGGAATACGCCTATAGGAGGTGCTGTACCCACTGAGCGGCGGTGTATGGCCGACACCTTTTATGCCGACAGGAAATGTTGGTGACGCTACGGCTCTCCCGATACCGCCTCGCTGCCATTCTCACTCAGCGGCAGTCGCGAAATTTCTGAGAACGGTACCAAACGTGTCCGCTGCTTCCAAGAATACATAGTTCCTGGCTGACATTAACAAAGTATTCCTACGCCCCTACCTTATGCTATAGGCGACGATATTGCAAGCTCATTAAGATAAGAATGTCATTAACATATAATTAGATAAGAATGTCATTAACCGCCCCAACAATACACTTCATTCTTATTTGCAGCGTTGGCTGTTAGAAGCTCAACGTCGCTTTTACGTATCTGTTCCTCGTCCTTCGGTCTCCTGTCTGAGCAAGGAGAATCAACGCGCACGCACGCACGCTCACACACACGCACACATGGAGAGAAAGAGAGAGAGGATAAAAGCAAAGGAAAGGACAATGAGCTTAGCCAGAGGATATCTCCTGCAGTTGGCTATCCTGTACTGGGGAACGTGGAAAGGGGCGCGAAAGATGGGAGAAAAACAAGAAAATAGAAAACAACAACACAGGACTGGCTCCGTGGGCGTCGTCAAACAATCTGCGAAGGCGCTACATATACTCACACGCAGTATGAACGTCCACTAATAGATCAATCGTCCCACAGTGCACAATCACAACGTCGCACAGTCCGGCATTTCTTCAATAACGCAGCAGCTCCTCTAGCGGCCCACACTCATGTCCGTCTTCGCACAGACAGGTGAATAAAAGTGGAAAAGCAGCGGCATTAAACTTTGCAAATTGCTGGCATACAGCATGTATAGATACTGATAGGTTCTTTAAATTGCACCCGATGAGACACCAGTCCCATAACAAAAAGGTTTCGAGGAACCTCTGCAGTGAGGGTGGGCGCATTCGGCATGACGTCACAATCCATCTGCCATCGGGAGCAGTGTTTGTAAACGTGGTAGCAACGAATGGCTACAGATAGGAGAGCAGAAGTATCGAGGCGAGAACTTGCAAGCATTAAGAAGACGAAGTTGCACATCCTATGAGATTCTTAAACATTCCGCAGTAAAATTAAAATTCTTGTAATTAATCTTCGCGTGCCGTTACGTGTTCACTCTCAGCAGGCGCTGTTTTTGTTGCATGCGCATACGCGCTTACATAGATCTGCTAAAGCTTTTATGCGAACGTTCTCGTACATAGTCATTCGAGGCAATCGCACCAAATTAAAGACGATGGCAGTTCGATCTAATCAGCACCAGGAAAAATTTTTAAAAGAAAAGAGGTACGTTAGAAAGCTGATTGAATGCACACTCTTAGCTTCGCCTCTACAACTGAAGCCACTTGGATGACTGATCCTTCGAAGCCTTTTTCACGCACATGTTCGTATAGATGGAAACCTAGTGCGACTTGAGCGCACTGTATCTTCGTTCGGTGCAATGCGAATCCTCTTTTTTTTTTCTCCAAAAATTATTGACTCCGTTTTCAGGGAGCAGCTGCTTCGAGGTGGGATAGCGAAGCTGGTTCTACGAGGACATTGCGCTGTCATGTTATTCATAATATACGAAGGAAATATTATCGGCATATGTTAAGGCCCGCACGTCGAAACACCTGCCGCAAGTGGCACGTGTATATAGGAAGCAAGAATCCTCGGCCGTATTTCTCACGCCCCTATAGATGCAGAGGTACCATAAAACTTGAGCTGTGCCTAACGTACGCTCTGCAGAAGCATGCGTAGGCATAGCATATACTGATCGAAGGACAGTGAGACAGTGATCAAGTGTGAAGCAGCACTTGAATATTAAGATGATCAGCAGATTGGGGGCATAAGGAGGCCCTAGTCTTCAGAAAGCAAGAACAGAAGTACATATTCTTTCTGGAAGTAGAACATTGGTAATACTCGATTGCACACAAATGAAAACAGCACAGTGACGCTGCAGACCGCCATGCGAAACGGCATGTCTTCGTGGACCTATTCCGACTGTGACAGAATGGCAGAAGCGCCCGTTCGAAAAGATTATTGAGCATATCAAATCAGCTCGTCGTACAAAATCTAATCAGCAGTCCTTCATGCGGCGTCTATCATAGTCAAGGTGTGGCTTCTGGACTTGTAGTCGGACCAGTTAATATTATGATTGATAACGGATACGACCACGCCGTTCCGTCGGTTTCGAGCGATCGCTTTAAAACAAACATGCTTTGTGTAAGGCGCAGATCGTTCACAAGGCCTGTTTTGTCGGAGCTTTCGGCGATCACGCAAACGTGAGTTGGCAAAACAAGGGCCTTCTCTTAATCCGCGGAACAGTCTTCAAGTCGTGACGAGCAACTCACGTTGCTAGAAACTCCGCCTTTGTTTGCCGAGCGCAAACCAGCACAGTCGTGACCACGGGTTAACTAAATTCAAGGACTTTCCACGCGCACTGAGCACCAGAGGGCGAAGGACAATCGTAATCACCGATTGCACAATACACGCAACCAATAGGGTTGTTCCACCGTTGACACGCTTTAGCAAATGCTCCATGGAGAGAAGGAGATAGAAAAGAGAAAGAGAGGGGTAAATGGAAGGCAGTGATGTTAGCAGTCAAGGGTCCGGTTGTCTACCCTTCGCTGGGGAAAGGGAGAAGGGGAAAAGAGAGAAGAGAGAGAGGGATATACGACTGGCAAATGTTCTTATACTCAACACCTGTTCGTCATACGCCTGACGCCCTCGCTGACAATAACTCTATTGCTATTACGACGGACGGATGTCGTTTGCTACGAAACGCGGGGGCCATCCATCACCGGTATGAAAGAGCCACGCATTTTCCTGATTTACTTGCACTACGTTTTTGTTTTGGTTTAGGTCAAACGGCGTTCTACGCAGGCTATCTCGCGACGTCTGGAAATGTCATAATTAGTGGCGTAGCTAGGTCGTCTGGCACCCGGGGCCCATAGGTGTTCTGTCAACCCCCCCGCCCCCCCGGGTGTAGCCGGCGGAAAGAGGGGTGTCTTCAGACGTATATGACTAACCTCCCCCTTCCACAGGCCCCTTGCACCCGGGGCCCACGGCCGCCCGGCGCCCCCTATTGCTACGCCACTGGTCATAATCCGCCTTCTCTGGAAGCTGGCTGTCAACAACCAACTACAACTGCTGACTGCAAGAAGTCCTTCCTCGTTTCTCTGAGCATGTCTTTACGGTGCCAATATATGTGCGAATAGTTAAAGCCTCTGGAATTGTCCTCCGTCGGAACGCAGTGGAAAGCTAGGCGCCAGGGCGAGATCTGAATTAATTTGGCTCTCTATAAAGGCTGCGTGTCCTCCTTGGGTCATTCTTGTAAGTGTCCTTGGCGCGGTTGAATACGATTCAGTTTTGCTTTTGGGACAATGAGTATTACGGTTTGGTCGCTGAACACGAACTCCTTCTATAGTGAGCAAAATTAGTTATTTTTGTTATATAGCACACAACGCTTGGGTGTCAGCGTGAGGCTGGCTCATAGAAGTTTAAGGTACGCTTTATGAAGTAAAGGAAAGGAATAGCAAAATTGCTACATGGACATTGTCCCAAGAAAGCCTACTTCGCGCGAAAAATGCGACAACTGTATACTGCAGGGCACGAGTATAGCATACCCGTTACAGTGAGCCAGAAAGGTTCTAGTACACTCTAACCACGTGGATGATGCAAGGTACTCGTACCACGGCACATTAACGCGGCAGGTGGCTCGAGGAGTTTCTAGACATGGGCAAGCTCACACGAGATGTTTCATTTTAGGGCAGGCGCCCATGCTGCCGTGTTGCACGTCCGGCATGCTATGGTGCCGATGTCTCAGACCACTTGTGTGTTACTGCGGCGACTTGTGTCCTATCGGCGCTGGGGAGAGCTGTTGCTGCACTTACAATCCTGGCCGAATGCAAATGTTAGAGCCGATAGTTTAAGCCCCTTAACGTTGCATGCTTTCTCTGTTCAGCAGTCCACGCGCTCACGAAGTCCGCGCAAACACTGGAATACACTGTAAAACAATTTACACCCTTGAAAGTTGATAAGGATGCAAATCGACTTATAACTCACACTTGCACCCTTTTTGAGTGTAAGGGTTTGAGTTATAGGCCGACTTACACCCTTATTCGCTTCTAAAGGTAAAAACTATTTTACAGCTAGTGTAAACGCGGATAAACAAAATTATGAAAAATCAATGGAAAGAGAAAAGCCTTGAATTTTTTCACGATAAATCGTACACAGCAGGAGCCCGTTCCCAGAAAGGTAGGGCAAGTGCTCGATGTATTCGTTTCACTGATTTCCTTTCGGCCGTTACTTATTACTTTCGGTCCGTCCGTGAAAGCCGCACCCCTGTGTTTACGTATGAACCCTTCAAGAAGTGTACTACGTGTACTTGCGCTGGAAACTGCACCAGACAAACACATCTACAACCGGCTCCGCCACACCCGTACCCTGTTTTGCTCTATTCGCTTGCCTCAAGTTTTTCTCCATCCGTTATTCTTTTCGCCACTGGTAATATGGGCGTATACCAACGGTCAATTTGTGTCGTGCACACGGAGCCCAAGATCACTCGCTAAACTGTCGACCGCGCAGCTTTTGGGGCTCTGCTGTTTTGAAAATCCATCGACTTCTCTCATAATGCTGAATGGCTCTCTTCGCTTCTTTTCTTTTCTTTTTTTTATCCCTCCGTTCCCTGAATAGACAAATTCTGAAACGTGCATGCTCGAAGAGGCACACAGAGAGAAAGTCTTATTGTACTGGAGAGGTTAACCTAGCGACAGACTATATGGCTTGCTACTTGATGTGAGATAGTGAGGGATGAAAGAAAGGGAGTGAGTTAAAACGCAGCACACTTACAGTGTGTGTAACAAAGGCGCACAAAAGGTGCTAGCACAAAACTTATTCACGCAGTCTCATTCAGGCCGGTAACCCGCACGAACGCTATATAAGCGCTATAGCGGTGGAAGAACATTGAAACGCTCCAAAAAAACATCCCGCAGCATAAGTTGCGTTTATTGACGCCATAAAGAAAGCATCATGATTGATGGAGCAGTTTGTGGCCTTTGAACACTGCTTACATTGTAATTCACAATGTACTTCAATCAAACTCTCTGTTAACCTCTGTTGAACGACTGATGTGTGTCTGGTAAAAAGGTCTGATACACTGTCAATCAGTGGTGCCTTTCTACCAATCTCTTAGACCCAATGTGGATGTTTGTTGGTAATTAAGCAATGAATGAATGAATGAATGAATGAATGAATGAATGAATGAATGAATGAATGAATGAATGAATGAATGTGCAATTATTTGAGGGGAGTGGTGACGGGTCATCGCCGCGTGGCCTGCCACTGAAAAAGTTCTGGCTGCAAATGCGAGTCCAACCATAGACCATTCGAATGCTGCAAGCTTTGGCGAACGTATAAACGGAAAGCCGCTTTGTAATTCCTTTGAACTTGGTTGTCACACTCGGTTTATGACTGTAGCAGGCGGCTCCTGCGTGTGTAGAAAGCAAGTGTTTTTAGCAATATCAAAGGACCAAATTAGTGAAGCGGAGATAACGGATTAGCGGGTACCATAAGTGTGACACAATTATCCTAAATGAAGTGCTATAGCGAGAAAGAAGAATACTACACACATTAAATGGAGCAGGGCCAAAGCATAAGTAAAAATCGGTTAACCGAGCCCGGACAGGAAAGAAACAAATAGGGAAAAAAAAGAAGGCGCCATTTGCTGTGCCGCTAGAGAACCATAAGTGTTTTTATGTCTCTGTTATCTCTGGGAGAGAGACGTGCTTCTGTACTCCGTCGTAAGTAGCTATAGCATGCGCGATATGCAGCAGTGGCTCGTGCCTTGTACGTGCGAGTCCTACTATTTTCTACTTGTTTACTTTTGTCAGGCAGCTTGTTTTTCCCTTTCTCTTGTACGATCTTGCACTCTCCTGACCCCTTGGTCGAGAGACCGGTCAGCGCCGTATAATTGACCGTCATGTTGTTTTTTTTTGTTCACCTCTAAGAAGCAACTGTCGTACTCCCGGCAGAATGTGTACCTGTATCCACCCTATTTGCATTTTAGAGAGAAACTGATTGCACGCACTCACGTCCGCGCAAGAACGAACAATGAACGGTCCCTCCTTCTCTTGAAGGTATATGTTTCAGGTCGCTGTCGAACGAGGCGCCTTTAAGCTTTATCTTATTGATGATGAAACAGTCGAATTGAGTATAAAGACCCGCAGTTCCCGTTTGCAGCTGGCTTCCAGTCCTCCTAATTGCTTTATCTGGATTCTGCGGCTGCTACTGTGTCAGGGCGCAAGAAAACACCCAAAAATGTACCAGTGGGAAACCTTACGTGATTGCCTACGCTGTTTGCGGTTCTTGTCGGGAACGCGGTATGGCGTGCAAGTTGCGGGGCCGCCATTACCGCGCTTCTAAGCAAGACGAAGAAAAACTATTCGTCTTAACTACTCCGTCTATGACAGAGTAGTTAAGACAGAGTACTCCGTCGCAGACAGAGTAGTAGACAGAGACAGAGCCGCGCTCCATGTTCTTGAGCGAAACTGTCTTTCCGAGCGGCTCTCTTCCCAATTATTTACCGCCCGGCTTGTCCGGCCAGCGCAACCAATTGGTCTTTCGATTCCTTCTATTGTTCCCCTTGACAGAACCCGAGAGGTCAAAGCCTGCTACCGATAACACGAGAGAGAATGAAATGAAATAAGTATAGTGAAAAAAGAAAAGAAAGAAAAAAAAAGAAGGCAATGTGCGCTGGCGGTTCAGTCAATCTTTTTCTTTTCCCTCGAGAGACACAGAGGCGAGTTAATTGGCCAAACTGACAAGGCCCGCTGAACAAAAGTACAGCTTTTCCACCGGAAACAGACACGAACCCCGCGGTGAAGCACGCCTCTCAATCTTCCGGCTTTGCGTACGCTGTTGTAGGCCTCTCGGTTCGCCACCGAAGCACGTGCATCCTTGCATGACTTCTCGCAGCAGCACTCTGCGCGGCGCCACTGAAAAGAATCAGTGCCGAGGCTGGGAAAACCACGCTGAGTAATTGAGGTGATAGAGCAAACAAGGAGGCTTTGTTCGACGCGACAGATAGGGACGTGGCGAGAAACAAGAGCCGAACATTTGAGC
Source organism: Dermacentor variabilis (assembly GCF_050947875.1). Taxonomy (NCBI): domain Eukaryota; kingdom Metazoa; phylum Arthropoda; class Arachnida; order Ixodida; family Ixodidae; genus Dermacentor; species Dermacentor variabilis. The sequence continues at coordinate 120,172,085 of NC_134573.1, forward strand.
AAGGACCGATTTTTTTTTAAATTATGTTTTCTCCGTCGTGGGAGAATGCCTCGTGATTGCTTTTTCTTTCTTCTTTTTTTTCCCCCGCGCTTGCTTCTGAAATTGTCATTTGTTTCGTGTAACTGAGCGGGTCTTCAGTATTCAGAAACCAAATTGAAAATCGTATATTCTACGACAATTACGCCGTCTTTGACACTCGCCAGATGCTATCGATTGGTCAAAAAGAAAATGCGTTGAGAATTCAGCTCCTAGTGGTCGAGTGTGGCATTCGACAAATCAGGAATATATGCCGCAATTATGCGATGTGTTTGCCGAAAATACAAATGCGCCTGTGGATGTACTCATACAAATCAGGCTCCTCAAGAGCGCCTCATTCCATACACAACACTCGTAAAGAGGAACACAGGAGCCACATAAATACAGAAACACCAATATGTGTGAGTGTAATAAAAAATAAAAAAAATTAATGCTTTGAACGTTTTACTCGGATGAAAGTACAGTAATCGGATTGAATCGCTCGCTCAATCAATCAGTCAATCAATCAATCAATCAATCAATCATGAATTAACGTATTCCTCTCACATAAACACAATCAAGCACTTGATCGACTCAGTCGCACAACCTGCAAAAAGAAAGGTTTGGCCACTTTTATATTTGTTTTATGCGGAGCTATTTGCCGACGAAGTTCAAGCGAAACACGGAAGAACCTGACTTACGCTGCGAGCTGTCAGCAACAACCTTATTTTATCCTGTCGTCTCGGCGACTCTCATCTCGAACGAGAGGCGTGTCGACTTCCGCGGAACAGAGCGAGCGTGCGAGACGCTTCTGCTCCGGCGACGATCCACGATAGGGAAAACAATGCGCTACAACCGGCCCAAGCATAACTCACTGCAACGACGCGAGAAGACGGAATAAGAGAGAAAGTGTGTCTGGAAGGAACGCTCGAGAAGCACTGTGTGCAAAAGAGGAAGACAGACGGACTCCGTGGTCGTACATGACGTGCTCTTCCTGGCAGCCTAAGGAAATAACCAAGATGAAACGGCAATTGCAATGGGCTGGTCTATTCGTTGGAGGTGTCTACTGGCAGCATGAAACAGGCTGCCGACACGTGCGCAGATCTTAAGATGAGCGTCTCTTACATTGCGAGCAAACGTGAAACTGCTGCCCTCGTTCTCAGCGAAGCAGTCCGAGTAACTGCAACTAAAAAGCACGGAAAGTGGTACGCCGCCGTGTGCTAGTCTTCTCTTACGAACGTTCCCTGCTATTTCTGTAGCGCAATGCACTAGCTTAGAGATAAAGTGAAATCATGCGACTTTGTATTTTAACATCTTGTGACTGCATGGCGTGCGTGGTGCGCGTGCGCGTTTTCACTGGAGTCCCATGCAAAAAGAAGTAAAAGAAGTGACCATCTCTTTCATTGGCACCTCGGACACCAGATATGTTAAAGATGCCAACTAAGGAGATAATGATTTCTTGCTTACGCTCACCACTCTGTTCGCGCGCGAAATTGGTGGTGAATCTGTGCTGTTCCGCTAACGTCGGGAACAACCGAACTACAAATGAAACTTAATACTCAAGTGGGCACATGATATTGTGATATTTATTTCGGCATATGTAATACGTGCCAATTAATCTAATTTGTGCGGAAATACAAAGCATATAGCGTCGTAAATTTTCTTTTCTCTAAAATCCGCGCTGACTTCCTCATGTCTTCAAGTTCTAATTACTTTTCCAGACGTTTAGTTGGTTACGGTTGTTTCAGAAACCTCAAATAATGGCCATAACCGCTGCCGTCATACCTAAGAAAAATGAGATAACAGGCCAGTGACGATTCCTTTCCCGCGGTGTTTCCAGATGTAGCTCAGCGGGGGTGCAGTAGCTGAAAGGAAACGTTGAACAAGTATGATGAACTGTACTTATAGGCAAACAATTTACATTTACAGAGTGTGCGAAGAGCTTTCAATGCGCATATCCTTACTCTTCTACACATTGCCGGGTGTTGCACCTCTTGGATACTTTTTCACTAATCTATGGTGGAAGCAACTTGGATTGTTGATAACAGCAGCGTTGTTGGGCAACATAGAGGCAAGTCGCGAGACTCTTGAAAGAATTGTAGAAAAGAGCATAACGAGTCTCGGGGCAAATTCAAGTACCGATTATCAGAAGACACGACGCTGTGACGTAGAATCCAACGTTTGCGAATCATTCAAACGTGTCACGTAAGAGAAGTTTGCTTGGGATTACGGGCCTCAGGAACAAAGGAGTCCTTCTGGAAAGGGCAAGCCTTTTGGACGAACGAAGGCAGCTAGAACGCCGGAAGGAACAAGCGAAGGTGGATGCAGTTAGAAATGACAAGCGGTCGCGCTCCGAAGCCTTGTCGTGGTACTCCTAGTCCTCCCCTGGCTTCCTTCTGGGACATCGCTTACCGCGGTAACGCATCAACGGGTGAGACCGAAAGGGTCCAGGACATAAAGAGGAAAGCAAAGAAAGAAATAAAACTACCGCTGTATTTCTCTCTCTCTCTCTCATACCGCTCTCACGAGACACGTTCACCGGACGAGGCCTGCACAACAAAAGCCGCAGGGAAAGACGAACGACAGCACCTGCTGCGTATGGTACTACAACTCTGCGTCGCCTTCGGCTGTCCCGGCAAAGGCGTCGCTTGCCGTTACGGTCGCGCGAAAAATATATGGTGGGCCGATCTCTCGAGCGGCCGGCACACAAATGTCAACGGCTGTCACGAGGAATACACTCGCGGTGTGCACAAAACGCAAACAAGGAAGCGTCGCGTCGTTCCGAGGCAGCCGGGAGTTTAGCCGGGCGGCGTCCGGGTTCTGCTTGAGGGAGTGCGAGCTGCTTTCCCGTGTCTACTTAAACAGCGCGTGTATTTATCCAGTGTCCACAATGCCCATATTTAAAACGTACCTTTAAAACTACGCTACCAAGTAATAAGAAGTTGAGCTGCACTAGTGAATTACTCTTCTGTTTAGGTACAAAGCCACTTTGACTGCAATGTGAGACCATGACATCGGGGTATTTTCACGGTGCATAGCCGGGTCTACTATGTTGGTTCTCAAGAAACCAAAGCTCAGGGATAGCAAGCTGCGTGCTCTTCCTGCGCCAAAACGACCCACTCTGACCGTGTTGGCGTAAGAAGAGCCCCATTCTGGTACAGGGAGAAGACGCATTGTCACCGAAGTCAATTTCCTGTGTATAACTTGTCTTGAATAAACAGGAACACGGAGAAGAAAATCCGCGACTTTTCACTGACGTGCAGGTACTGCGGTTCTTGCGAGAAAGTCAAGAAACACGAGAGCTTTCTCTTAATTTTCCTGATTACGTATCAATCGTTTAGGCCAAGGAGTTAAATTAGCGAGATTTAAAAGAATACTCAACCCGCTTAAAATTATAAACTATTTAGTGTTGTTTTGTAGTGTCCTGTTTGGGATCGGACTGCTGGTACGATCGGTTGGGAACTCGGCGCTGACGCCCGTGGTTGTACCTGGGTCGCAAGCCCCAAGGGTAGCGTTGGCCTGGCGGCCTGGGGTACAACTGGAAGCCTCCGAAGGTCCCGGCAAAGCATGAGTCGACTGGTAACAACAAAACAACTTGTTTATTTTAACATCGCAAAGAGTTGGCGGTCAGGTTGACCGAAGTAGAGAGACGGGAGAGCACTTTACTCAGCAGAAGAAATCGGAGCCCTCCCTTTTGGCGTCCGGGGGCAGCTGTTTTTATACTCTCGCAGTTGAGGGCAAGAAGGAACCCCTCAAAAGACGAGCACGTGAATGTACAATGGGCTAATGGTGACGCACACTGTCGTAGCGATGCCGTAGCACCATGTCGAGCACGATCTCGTAGCACCCTGTCGTGGCGCTGCCGGTCGGACACAATGACTGTAATGAGAGGATGGTCCCTGCTTTGGCATCGCCTGTTTCGGGCATAATGACTGGAACGAGATCCCTGCTTTGGCATCGCCTGTTTCGGGCACAATGACTGGAATGAGATCCCTGCTTTGGCATCGCCTGTTTCGGGCACAATGACTGGAATGCGATGATAATCCCTGCTTTCGCATCGCCTGGTTCTGGCACAATGACTGGAATGCGAGGATGATCCCTAGGCGGTCGCATCGCCGCAGTCGCGCCTGGAAACACCTGGCGATGAGTGTTGCGGCGACGACGATCGGGCCAAAATGTCTGCCGCCCCGCCGCAGTCGCGCCGGCAAAACCACGTGTCGCAGGCGAAACGCAACAGACCGCCCCGCCGGGGGAAGGAGATCCCGATGGACAGGGGACTGCATCCGCTGTCCGGAGGGATGTCGCTCGATGATGCTCATAACCGAAGTCGGGCGTCCCTCGACGTTTCTTGAGCGCAGCGCACAGAGAAGGCCTCGTTCTCTCGTTCAGGTTCGCACGGGACACTGCAAAGTGACTTCGGGAGAGTTCACATTTTTGTTCTCGTTCCCGGCAAGCGTTAGAACTACGCTGAAACTCAACCGCTCAGTCAGCAAGCACGGCACAACCCTCACTAAGCCCTGCCAGGCTCTTTCCCCTTTTTATACCACTGCCTAGTTCCCTACAGTAGTCTAGCATCACTCAGAACGCGTCCACAAATTGAAAAATTGCACTAGAAAGCATATCATCACTTTGAAACACTAAACAAAAGCAATATGTTAAAAAAAAATCCTGCCTCAGGAAGAAAAACATCAGTAACAAACAATTTTGAGGCTGATTCCTACGTTAGGGGCTTCGACTTAAGCCATCGGCGTTACCGTTGAGACTCCCCTTTTTGTAACGCACCTCAAAGGAATATTGTTGTAAAGCGAGGCTCCAGCGCAGGAGGCGGCCATTTTTGGGAGAGATGGTCTGCAGCCATTGGAGAGGGCAGTGATCCGTCTCAATGATAAACCTCGAGCCGGCTAGATAGCATGACAATTTCTGAACGGCCCACACGAGACACGCACACTCTTTCTCGGTGGCGCTATACGCCTGCTCACGACTGGACAGCTTACGACTAGCATACAGGACGGGGTGTTCTACTTCTCCATTTTCCCGTTGGCACAGTACAACGCCCATGCCTCGCTCACTAGCATCGCACTGAACAACGAACCCTTTGGAATAGTCTGGCGATCGTAGCACAGGCTGGCTTGTTAGGGCACTCTTTAGGGCGCTAAAAGCTCTTTCCTTTGTCTCGTCCCAGACGACTGTTTGAGGCTCTGTTTTTCTTAGAGCATCCGTCAGGGGAGCCGCGATATCAGAGTACCTAGGGATGTACCTCTGATAGTAGCCGGCGACACCCAAGAACGACCGAATATCGGTCTTGGTGCGCGGTTGCGGAAAGTCTCGCACAGCGGCCACTTTTATTTCAGAGGGGCGGCGACGACCCTGACCAATCACGTGACCGAGGTAGACAACCTCGGCCTGTGCTAACTGGCACTTAGGAGCCTTGACTGTCAAGCCCGCTTCGCGCAGGCGGGTTAGCACTGCCCGCAAGTGTGTCATATGCTCAGACCAGGATGCGGAGAATATCGCTACGTCGTCTAGATACGGTAAAGCGAATTCTTGCTGTCCCCGCAACACTTTATCCATGAGACTTGAAAAACAGTATGGCGCGTTCTTCAAACCAAAACTCAACACTTTAGGACGGAATGTTCCCATTGGTGAAATGAACGCCGCATACCTACTAGCCTCTTCTGTAAGTGGAACCTGCCAATAACCCCTGACAAGATCTAGGGTGGAAATAAACTGAGCGCTACTAACTTTCTCAAGGCGCTCCTCGATGTTAGGGATCGGATAAATTTGATCCGTAGTGATGGAATTAAGCCTGCGGTAGTCGACGCAAGGACGAGGTTCCTTGCCCGGTACCTCAACTAAAATCAAAGGGGAGGTATAATCACTCTCACCTGCCTCAATAACACCGAGCTGTAGCATTTTCTTTACCTCAGCCTCCATAATATCGCTCTGGCGGGGTGACACCCGATACGCCTTGGATCGTACTGGCTCTGTGGAGGTAAGTTCTATATCATGAGTAAGTACAGAAGTCCTACCAGGCCTCTCAGAGAACAGACCTTGAAACTCTTGTAATAGCTGGTGTAGTTCGGTTTTCTGCTCGGGCGACAGCGGTGCTTTACTGATAAGGTCACTAATGACTTGACCGGTGTCTTCCCTGTTCGTCACTGAGCCTAGTCCCGGAAGCTCGACCGGAAGCTCTTCAGGAACGTTTACCATCATGCACACCACTGCTTCCCTTTGTCTATAAGGTTTGAGCAGATTACAGTGGTAAACTTGCTGTGCTTTCCGCTTTCCTGGCAGACTTACCACGTAGTTAACGTCCGACAGTTTCTGAACAATTCGTGCTGGGCCCTCCCACTGCACGTCTAGTTTGTTGTTTAGCGATGTGCGCAATATCATGACCTCATCGCCAACCTCAAAACGACGGGCCCTGGCTGTCCGATCATAATAAACCTTGGCCCTCTGCTGGGCCTTTGTCATTGCTTCACCTGACAACTCCTGTGCCCTTCTTAAGCGTTCGAGGAGCTTAAGCACGTACTCCACCACGACTGGGTCGTCGCCCCTACCTTCCCATGATTCTCGAAGCATGCGAAGCGGAGATCGAAGCGAGCGACCGTACACCAGTTCAGCTGGCGAAAACCCCGTAGCCGCATGCGGCGCGGTCCTTAAAGCAAACATCACCCCAGGCAGACACAGCTCCCAGTCAGTTCGATGTTCAAAACACAACGCTCTCAACACGCGCTTCATGACGGAGTGGAGCTTCTCAACGGAATTCGACTGTGGGTGGTACACTGAGCTGTGTAGCAGCTTTACCCCACACCTTTCGAGAAAAGTTGTCGTCAAAGCGCTAGTAAACACTGTGCCCTGATCTGATTGGATTTCCGCAGGGAAACCAACTCGCGCAAATATGGACAGTAGTGCATTAACTATCTCAACTGAGCTGAGTTCTTTAAGCGGCACTGCTTCAGGGAACTTTGTCGCTGGGCAGATCACAGTCAAAATGTGTCTGTACCCCGTGGCTGTTACCGGCAGAGGTCCCACTGTATCAATAACGAGCCGTCTAAAAGGCTCCGTTATGATAGGTACCAATTTCAACGGCGCCCTCGATTTGTCCCCTGGTTTGCCCACCCGCTGACAAGTGTCACATGTCCTCACGAAATGGTCTGCGTCCCGAAAACACCCTGGCCAATAGTACTCTTGCAAGAGATGGTCCTTAGTTTTCTTAACTCCTAGGTGTCCGGACCACGAACCCCCGTGTGACAAGCGCAACAGATCCTGACGATAGCATTGAGGCACGATCAGCTGATCGAACTCCACTCCTCTGCGGTCTAGATACTTCCGGTACAGGACTCCACCTCTTTCCACAAAACGCGCAGTTTTCCTGGCGATACCTTCTTTGACATTGCAGCGCACGTTTTCCAGGCTGCCATCCTTTTTTTGCTCGGCTATCAAAGCCGTCCGGCTGACTTTTAGCAACCTATCAAGTCCGTCTGACGTAGGCGCGATGAGCAAATCAGTAGATAGCTCTTCTAACTTTCCCGCGTCGGGCGTTTCCTCTCCAGTATCTGGCGCCTTTAACGTTACAGACTCAAGTTTATTCAGTTCGGGCGTGCTCGGAATATCAGCTTGCTGCGCCTCTGACCCTTTTTCGTTGTTTGATAACGTCGGCCCCGCAACTACCGCCTTTGCAGCGAGCTCCCGAACCTTCGATCTGGTTAAGGCCTGAACACTAGCTTCACCAAACAAAAGCCCCTTCTCGCGCAGGAGGTGATCGGACCTGTTTGAAAATAGGTACGGGTACTGGGGTGGCAGCATAGATGACACTGCCGCCTCTGTCTCAAGCGCTCCGAAAGGTCCTTCAATAAGCACTTTTGCTACCGGCAGACACACGCTATGAGCTTCCACGGCTTGCTTGATCCACGCGCACTCGCCCGTGAACATATGGGGTTCTACGTAAGATGGGTGAACTACATCCATCGTAGCTGCGGAATCGCGAAGCACTCGGCACTCTTTCCCGTTCACGAGGAGGTCTCGCATGTAAGGCTCGAGAAGCTTCATGTTCTCGTCAGTGCTGCCTATTGAAAAAAACACAACTTTTGGTGTTGTTTCCGGACACTGCGCCGAAAAGTGACCCGGCTTCTGGCACGTATAACACAAGCGCGCTCGCCTCATCTCGAACCGCTTTCTGCGTTTGGCTGCCGCCGTCTCTTTACGTTTGGTCGGACTGCTTTCACTCGCATCCTCACTACGCGTGTCCCCCTTTGCTCTCATGGGTGTGAACTTCGGCCTCTCAAACTTCGAGCCAAATTCACCCTTTTGACCGTCCTTAGCTCCGCGAGCTCGACGCGTCACAAACTCCTCGGCTAGCTCAGCGGCTCTAGCCACCGTACTCACGTCTGGCCTATCCAAGACCCAGTATCGCACGTTCTCCGGTAACCGACTATAAAACTGTTCTAGCCCGAAGCACTGCAGAACTTTATCGTGGTCACCAAACGCTTTCTCTTCTTTGAGCCACTCCTGCATGTTCGACATAAGCCTATACGCAAACTCTGTATATGACTCACTTCTGCCTTTCTCATTTTCCCGAAACTTCCGACGGAACGCCTCCGCAGACAGCCGGTACTTTTTTAGAAGACTCGATTTCACTGTGTCGAAATCCTCTGCCTCCTCTCTATCCAAGCGAGCGACTACGTCGGCCGCCTCGCCGGGTAACAAAGTGAGCAAGCGCTGTGGCCACGTTTCCCGAGAGAACCCCTGCTTCTCGCACGTTCGCTCAAAGTTAACCAGGAACAAACCAATGTCCTCTCCAAGCTTAAACGGCCGCATCAGGTCAGTCATTTTGAACAATACTCGTTCTCCTGCACCGTGTGCCTGACTTCCATTACGAGCGCGTTCCATCTCTACCTCGAGACGCTTCATTTCCAAAGCGTGTTCGCGCTCTTCTTTTTTCTCTTGTTGCTCTCGCTCTTTCTGTTCTTTACGTTCACGCTCTTCTTTTTCTTTCTGTTCTTTAAGTTCGCGCTCCTGTTTCTCTTTTTGCTCTTTAAGTTCGCGCTCCTGTCTTTTTGACCTCTCCTCAATAGTCTCAAGGCATTCCGACAGCTCGTCATCCTCAGCCTCTAACTCAAGAATAGCCTTTAGCAGTTCAGGTTTTCTTAGTTTGTCTGAGACATCCAGACCCAACTCTCTTGCAAGCTCCAACAATTTCGGTTTGCGCAACGACTTCAAATCCATGGCTGCTCTGAATGCTGCTTTCTCTACTGCTTACTATTGTCTTGCCGCAAACTAACCCGGCAGCAACGACAACCACAATTACCAGCTCTGTTTCTGACACTAACAAAAAGCCTGGCAAAGCTCAGAAGAAGAAAGTCCCGCACTCACCAAACCTCGCAGTCAAGAGTTCCGCGCAGTCGTTCCGCTGCAGGCAACCAGTCGTCACACAGGGCTCGTTGCACTGCTCCCGGATCGTCGTTGAGCTGTTCAGCATACAGTCAACTGCATCTCTTCGCTGCTGGCCTCCGTTGTCGCGATCTCACCGCTGGCAGACAGTTGTTTGAAGTCGGAGGCGATCTCACCGCTGCCAACCAGATGTTTGGATCGGACTGCTGGTACGATCGGTTGGGAACTCGGCGCTGACGCCCGTGGTTGTACCTGGGTCGCAAGCCCCAAGGGTAGCGTTGGCCTGGCGGCCTGGGGTACAACTGGAAGCCTCCGAAGGTCCCGGCAAAGCATGAGTCGACTGGTAACAACAAAACAACTTGTTTATTTTAACATCGCAAAGAGTTGGCGGTCAGGTTGACCGAAGTAGAGAGACGGGAGAGCACTTTACTCAGCAGAAGAAATCGGAGCCCTCCCTTTTGGCGTCCGGGGGCAGCTGTTTTTATACTCTCGCAGTTGAGGGCAAGAAGGAACCCCTCAAAAGACGAGCACGTGAATGTACAATGGGCTAATGGTGACGCACACTGTCGTAGCGATGCCGTAGCACCATGTCGAGCACGATCTCGTAGCACCCTGTCGTGGCGCTGCCGGTCGGACACAATGACTGTAATGAGAGGATGGTCCCTGCTTTGGCATCGCCTGTTTCGGGCATAATGACTGGAACGAGATCCCTGCTTTGGCATCGCCTGTTTCGGGCACAATGACTGGAATGAGATCCCTGCTTTGGCATCGCCTGTTTCGGGCACAATGACTGGAATGCGATGATAATCCCTGCTTTCGCATCGCCTGGTTCTGGCACAATGACTGGAATGCGAGGATGATCCCTAGGCGGTCGCATCGCCGCAGTCGCGCCTGGAAACACCTGGCGATGAGTGTTGCGGCGACGACGATCGGGCCAAAATGTCTGCCGCCCCGCCGCAGTCGCGCCGGCAAAACCACGTGTCGCAGGCGAAACGCAACAGTCCCTTTAACGCATACCGACCAGAACGAGCAGAGGCGAGTGGTATAACTATTGCTGGACAGACACTGTCCAGCTTTAATACTACTTTCTCACTCGAATGGCTTACGAAACCACACGTATGACCAGTTCTGATCGCGAGAAATCCGTCAAGTGCGATTCCGCCTTCATCGTGACACAACTAAGCCCCACGCTTCTTTCGCCGTGTCAGCTGAAATTGGCTGCGCTAGATATAGATTTCGTACGCAAAAGCCTACTCAACTTTGATGTACTCGCCGCCATATATCAAGAACATTGAGCGTTCCAGCAGCTGGATACCTTCATGTCTACACGAATGGTTCTGTTTCCTCTGCAAGCTCAGCAGGTGCAGTTCGGCCATTTTGGCAGTGCGAGATCCACCACCACGAAATCCAAGAAATCTCATTTGACGTCATCGACAGCTGCAGAACTAGCCACCCTCCGTTCTGCTCTGGAGTTTATCATTCAAGAACCGTCACAGGAATGGTTCGTCTTCTATGACTCCAAGGCAGCTCTCCAGGGTGTCGTGTCGCCGCTTCATCCCGAGACTAATAAACAATTAGTCGCGGACATAGGTCTACGACATCACCATGCAATCGACAAAGGGCAGAACATCGCATATCGATAGATGCCGGGTCACTGCGGCATCCATGGCAATGACCATGCGGATGAGGACGACAGATCTGCCCATGGTGATACGCGAACTGATATTGGCACAGTGGGACTAAACGGAATTCGCAAACACTCATCGCCACAGTTTGGATCCACATTTACAGCTCCGTCTTTCACCAGGAATATCGCGTGCTAAAGAAACGCACCTGCGCCACCTGTGGCTCTACATGGCATTCAGAAACGCCTATTCATTTCGCCTCGGAATGGCCGACAACAGTACATGCAATGACTGTGGCTGCGAGAAGATAATTGCGCATCCTCTTTGTAAATATCCTCGTTTCAATGCGCCTAAGAGATAACTTTCAATCGCGTTAGACAGACTGGACAATGGGCCTTTGTCGGAAACCAGAATTCTCGGACAGAGATCAAGAGAGCCCTCGGCACAGAAGGCGCTGAACGCATTGTAGTGTTATTTTGAGGAAAAGTGGACGTAGTGACAGATTTTGAGAGGTGTCGCGCGCCACATTGCACTCGTGTATAGATTCAGTCAGTCAGTCAAGAACTTTATTGAGGTCCTGAGGAGTTTTAAGCCGTTGGAGATTGGAGACTTCCCATTCGGGTTCACTGCAGAGAGGACCCTTTGGTAACGCGGTACATTGCCATAGCATGTGCGAGAGTGAGCAATAATGTTCTGGGCAGTCTGGGCAATTTGCCGGGATATCTTTGTAGTGACTTAGTAAGCCTCGTGACGGATACCAGTCCGTTTGTAGCATTCGAAACGCGGCCGGCTGCGCGCGTTCGAGTTTGGCGTGCGGGAGCGGGTATTTGATTCTGCCTTTTCGATAGTGTAAGGTGATTTCTTGGTAAGTGAATAGCGGGTCATTAAACTGAATGTCCAGCCCCTCGGAGGCCGTGGGACCGTCGCGGCGAGCAAGTTCTCGCGCACGGTCGTGGGCCGTTTCATTGAGGTTTGGTTTTGGCGCGTGAATGTCTTTACCCATGTGAGCGGGGAACCAGGAGAGGCATCGTTTTCTCTCTTTTGAAATCGCTAGTAGTATACGCGCTATTTTTTTAGATACGCTGCCGCTTTCGTAGGCTTGAATTGCGGCACGCGAGTTCGTGAGGACATGGGGAAATGTATGCCATGGCGATGGTTACGTCTATCTGTTATGCTTTAGCGCTGGTGGTCATTTCAACCGATGCGGATGATCGTAACGCTCCGTTGTCGTCCACGACTGCTATCGCGAAAGTGGATGTGTTGCCGTACTGGGCCGCGTCCACAAATGCGGTGGCTTCACGATCTGCGTCGGTGCAGTCGAGGATCGCGCGGATGCGGGCGCGGCGCCTACCCACGTTGTGTTGCGGGTGGACGTTTCTGGGAAACGGAGAAACTTTGTAGTTGGCCTCTAATTTCGCTCGGTAGGGCAACCACGGCCTCGAGATAGGGAAGTGGGGAGAAATTAGCTTCCTTTAGGATTAGTCTACCAGCTTTGGAAGAGGATAGGTGGAGTATTTGCGCCATAGTCTGAGCCTCAATCACTTCGTCGATGTTGTTGTGCATGCCTAGCTGATCAACCTTTGCTGTACTTGCTCTTTGTGGAATGCCCAAGACCCAAGACCCAAGATGCTCTTGCGCATGAGTATATTTAGTTTCGTCTTTTCTATTCTCGTCCAGTTGTGAGCAGAGGCGGCGTAATTAATGTGGCTGATAAGGAACGCGTGGTATACGCGCAGCAGGTTATCTTCGCAGAGACCCTTCCTGCGCCCCGAAACTCTGTGGATTAGTCTGATCATGTTCTCGGTTTTGGCGGTTAAGTGCTTGATCGTGTGTCCGTGGCATCCGGTGGCTTCGATTAAGAGCCCAAGAATGCTTATGTGGTTGACTCGCGGAATCTGTTGTCCGTCTATTGTGTGTAGTGCGATCGGATGTTTGTCTAGAGGAGTTAATTAGCGGACTCCTTGGCAAGACTTGCGAAATAGCAAGAGTTCCGATTTATTGGAGGATAGTTTCATTCCTGTATCTAGTAGGTACTCTTCCGTGTATAGATTGTTCTCTTTTTTGTCTATTTCTGTCATATTTTGTTCCCTTTACCTCTCTGCTTTGGCAAGGGGATGTCACCCTGTCTACACTGACTAACCTCCCAGTCTCTCTCTCTATCTCTCTCTCTCTCTCTCTCTCTCTCTCTCTCTCTCTCTCTCTCTCTCTCTCTCTCTCTCTCCCTGTCTCTCTCCATACCCACTTATCGCCATTTCCCTTTCCTCATATTGTAGCAAATTGCTGGTGAATCTTGGTCAGCTCCCTCTTCTGCTTCCTTCACTGTCCCTCTTTCTTAGTGGCAGCTCGCCTAGGAACATTTTCTTTATTGAATAATTGCTTTTATAGATCAAAAATTGTATTTCGATTCAAGTGCGTGGAAAGTAAACATTATTATTATTATTATTATTATTATTATTATTATTATTATTATTATTATTATTATTATTATTATTATTATTATTATTATTATTATTATTATTATTATTATTCAATAAATGCCCTCCTTGCATTCGGCCACAAAACGTCTCGGCGCTCCAATTCAGCGAAACTGGTCAGTACCCTATAGGTACAGTTTTACTACCGCTCTCAAGAGATTTTCTCACGGGGACATATGTATACGTTTCGTCGAGGTTGTAATAAATGGTCAAAGGCAACCCTCCTTGAAACTCCAAGCAAATCAAAGGAGCTAACACTAACGCGTACGTAGACGCCTTCGCATGAAATAGAGATGACACAGATATACTGGTACCATCCTCTACTTTTCTTTTTTTTTTCATATCGTAATTTTTAATGGAAATGTTGACATGAACTTTAGTGATATTGGCACTTAGCAACCTTTCGTAAAGTAGACCCTACACTGTTTGAGAAGTAATTATTCACCTGAGAAAGCTAGGCTGCTAGCTTCTCGTATGGGAGCCAGTTTCCACTAGTCTAAAACCCTGGAGCCTGTACATCCTCCTGACGTTTCTCTCAAAGCGTGAGAAATGCGATCAGCCTCATTATGTCGGCTTTCCTCTAATTAGTAGCCTGAGAAGCCGCCAAGGTCCAAGCAACTAGGACGGTCCTTGCGGCGTGCTAAAGCATGGCGTCGCTATAGAGGCAGCACGAAGAAACTTTATCGTTCCCACCAATTTTCACGGCACAAATCTTAGCGCTTCTGCTCCTACATTACGGGAATAAGCAGTCTTTAAATAGAGTTTCTGCGATATGCGCCTGCCGCCCTTAGGGAACGTTTTCGTTTCTGGAGCTCCTAATTCGCACTTCGTTTGCGGTGCCGTAAGGGAAAACGATACGCTATAATGGAAAGAGCGATTGGGTACAACTGTTTATAGGGCAACTGATGCAGATCAGGTCGAGCGCAGCAACTCACGTCATCAAGATCAGCAGTCATGCGTGCAAGGAATGCCGTTCCACATTCTCGGTTTAAAGGAAAGGAGGGCTTGTGTTGGGAAGTTGCCTCGCCAGGGGATGTTGTGAAGTAATTTTTTGCGTAGCATTAGTTCGTGAGATGGCGTAGTTCGTGAGGCGTGGTGGGCGCGTGTGCGTGCGTGCGTGTGTTTCAAAGAGAGAGGGAGAGATCGAGAGAGATGAGCAAGACGTAGAGACGGTAGCGTTGTTTCGGCCATCCAGAAAAAAGGCCACTCGTTCAGTAAATTAAGCCACGAGACGACGAGGTAGCGCTCGCATCAGTTTCTCTAGACCACTGCACATTCTTCCTGCAGGTCCCATCAACCGCGATTACAGCTGTCTCTTCCATGCACGGTACTGATCGTATACATGTCTTACGCTATGCCCACTGCTCGCTGGCTGCATTCACCGGCATTCTACGTAGCTCGCCGCAGCGACTGTGCCGGTCTCCGAACAGAACCGTAGCGGCCGCCGTGGTAACACGACGGGCATGCGTGAACGCCGGTAGGGACGCCCGGCAGTGAGCATCGGTGCTTCGGCTCCTGCGCCTACTATAAGTCAAACACATGCACAAGGAGACGGAGCGGGTAGAAGTCAGTTCCAGGGAAAAGCCTGGCGGGCGGGCACGCCCTCACGTACAGTCCTGGGGGCGGTCACGAAAGTCGTGACTGCGGTTCCCCCTTTCTGGAACGCTCTTGCCCCGCTGGGTCGAGTCGGATCGGGTGGGCGCGCGCCAGCACTCTTTAAAGCTGAAATAAGAAGGACAACTAAACTATGGCGCAGCCAGACACGTTCACCGACTAGGCTGGCATTTGCGGGGGAGCCTGAGAACTCGCCAAGCTATGCGCGCCACAGGCTGGCAAGATGAAATTAGTTTCCGCTCGTATCACGCATGGTTGCCATTGTTCGCGCGCAGCTGCGACTTTGAGTTGGGAGCTTGCAGCCTGTGCTTTGGTTGATCTAGATTCTAGAACACCGAGTCTTTGGAAACAGCAAGACTTGCCAGGGAAGTGCCGCCTTACTCTTGGCTCAATCAGGAGGGATACGAATTGTCATGGGAATCGTTCAGGATGAATTTAAAGCTGCGCGTTAGCGCACTCACTACAAATGTGCTAACTACACATAAACTGCATGGTTTAGGTGCGGATACACAGTGTAACGGTCAGGTAAAAAATAAAAATAAAAAGATCAAGACATAGGTTGTACAAAAGACATACACGTGCACACTCACGTTGAGATCGGGCATAGAAAGAGCAGTCCCGTGGTCAGCTTCATGTTTCCCAAATAATTCAGCGCGAAGTATATGCATTGCGAGTTCGCTCTAAGTGTCCTGTTTTTCTTCGTCACTTCGACATGAGGCCAGCCTGAATGCAGAAGGGACCGCTGATTTTCCATATTGGTAGGTGCGCGTTCATAACGTTATTTGTATGAAAGATACGTTTGACATTAACCATACTAGTAGTACAATACCATACGGTATGTATTTCTTTCTTGCGCCGAGAGACACTGCATACAGTCAACGAGCATGAATGCATACAAAGTCTGCACGCGAGTCTAGGAAGCCACACAGCGCTAGGAGATCCTCTTCTTTGCACGATATCAAGTAATGTTTTCCGTTCGATGCTGAAGCGCCGGCAGACAATATTCCTCAAAAGGGGCGAGCATAGTTCGTAAGGAGATTTCACGCCTTTTGCTCGCATACCTACGTGAAAGAGAACTTACTTACATGTGTGGAAAACACGGGGAAGGCGGGAGATGGAAATTCAAGGCGATGAGCAAAACGAGAACAAGGTGAAAGCAGGAACTAAGTACGTTTCGAGAAGTGGACTTGTCTTCTTCAAGGCGACATATGCTTTCATATGTATACGCACATGTGGTAACACATACCTGAACAGCGAAAGATACGAGCGGGTAGAGGAATTACCGGCCCAGACTACCAGACTATCGCCACGTGGAATAAACATCGTAATCAACCAGCCAAGTATAGTCATACAGGAAGCCGGAGAAGACAGTACAAGAACACACACAAAAGTGCATGCCGGTTCCATAATTAAGTCAAATTATTTGAAGTTCTCCAGTAACACGCTCGTAAGTTCACAGTTTGTGAGGGGACCAACGCAAGTACACATAATTACATAACCTCTCATTTAACTACATAACAGCATGCACCAACATGCGGTATATATTATGTACAGTACTGATATCATAATGAGCCAACGAACCATGACACCAACGACACCATAAGGGAAATTACTTGTACTTACTATTTGAAATAAAGGAATGATAAATTAATGGAAATTAAAGCGGATGAAAGAACAACTGGCCGCCGGTGGGGCACGAACCCACGACTTCGCATTACGCGTGCGATGCTCTTAACCAATTGAGCTACCGCGGCGGCTTTTTCCCATCCATTCCTCAGGTATTTATGTTTATCTGAGGCTTTCGTATTGGAGGAGACGAATACTTAACATAAACTTTTACATGTTGGTATTCTTAAAGAATATTTTTAAATTTACTAGGGCTTTCTTCCGTGCACACCGCTTCTAGCCAAATCACTACTGAATGACAATTCGTTCTCGCAAGTCATTTGTAAATCACGTTGGTTTTGTAAATTCACGACCAGACGCATGTGTGACGGCAAGCGTCGGTCTCGGCTGCACGAACCATCTGAACGGGAAAATACGTGGATGGGCAAAGATGGCTTGGAGGAATAGCTTAACGTGTCGGTTTCTATAGGACGATTCTACGAGACGCTCATTCGTGAAAGAATGACCGACGCTCAGTGCGAAACCGTATAGAGAAACTGCGAGAGACGCTTTTAGAGAGATGCTTAACATTTTTTCGCGCAAGCCATAAGAAATGAACGCAAATGCCCAAAGGCAACTCATGTTACACAAACTTTTCTGGCTTTTCGAAGAAAAAAATTGTTTTCCCCTTTAGGTAAGATTAACGTCCCTAACAGGCCCGCGTTCTTTGTTTGTCCTTCAGCATCACAACTGCCCTTTAAGCCTAGGCATCCTACCACTTACCTCGTTATTTTTTCGCTCACGGTCCATACTGACTTTCAGCCCTTACCGACTGCACTCTTACAATCTGCATCCCTTATTTGCATTCAGCCCGATACATTTCAACAAAACGGAAAAACGTGCTAGGAACCCTGCAGATAGCGTCTAACTTCGGTGATCGAGATCGAGAACAGTGAACGGCAGCACGTAGGTATTTCGCATCGTGGCTACACGCAACTCCTTCCGCGCCCTTCCCCGCTCGCCACCCCGAGGCGTGAGATCCGATAGCTCACAGATTGCGCCCCCTCTGTGAGCACAAACGCGCGCACGCAGAGACCGTTATCGCGAAGAACCCGTATAGCGCCGTTCTGGCTCGCGTGCAAATTCGTTCCTTTCCCAAACACTGCGGGAAGAGCGTTTGCAACATAAGCTCGCGGCATTGCGTTCTCGCAAGCGCTGCTGCCGGTGTTGTTGTTTTTTGTTCACGCCGCGAGAGCTCGAGGAGCAATCGATGCATAGCGCGCGCACGTTCGGGAGCAAAAGTTGTCACGTTCCCGCACGGCTGCACACCCCGTGCTGTGCGAGGCCTTGTGCACACACTGCCAGTCACGGCGCCGCTGCCGCATGCGCAACAACGGTGCCGCCATTGTTGGAAGGGGGGCGCTGTTATCGCAACTCACGACTCCTGGCGGAGGTTTGGGGCCGGGGGGATATCGGCTGCTCGAGAACCCTCCGAGCCTAGGGCGTGAGAAACGCCGTGAATTCTGCGTCGATAGAAAATGCTGCGAGGTCAGTGCGCCTAAGCGTGCAGTGTGTTTATATTCAAGCGTGCTGTTTTTTTTCTCTTTCTTGCTTTTTTTTCGTTTTTTTTTAAATTATCTACTGCCATACCCGTAACGGTTTCTTTTTCTTCGTAACCACCACCTCGCCTCTGAATAAGTTGGCGCGTGATAGACAGTAGTGAAGTGTGCGGCCAGGTAGGTGTGCACCGATTTCACAGCGATACGGCTATCCTTGCACGGGTACCCTGTGTGGTGGCTGTGTGGTCAAAACGTTATACCGGCTACAACAGCTATGATTGAAGTCGCGTGATATGGCTACCAAACGCCGAAAGAAATAAAAAAGTAGGCCATGCATAATGCCTGCCGGGAACGCTATATTCAGGACCAGTTCCAGTAGAAAACAATGCATCGTCGTATTAATTGGAGTAAAGCTGACAAAGAATACATTAAGACATCGTTATTAAGAACGAGCTACTCCGCCCATCGTAGTCAAGTACCCACACAGCAGCTGCGTTCGAATGCTCGTGTTGTCTTTTTATTTTTTCTTTAGCTGTTATTCGTCAAATTTGGCCTTCGGTACACAATTCGTGCGTCCTACAGGGCAAGAGCGGTTCATTAATCACACCACTCCGTTCTGCAATCAGGCTCCGGCATTAGGGCGGCCTTTCTAGCCAGATTGAGATGTCGGCTCATGAAGTATATAGTTATTGCCCCTGACGTCACAAAACCAATCACGAGCGGCCTCGATTATGTTTTAAAGAAGACGGCCAGTCAACGGCGTTTCACCGGCTTTATCAATGCGCCCCCGCATGTTTCTTAATGATTATATGTCGAGCTAATAAAACTGGTTAACAGGCGAGCTGATAGTTATCAGATAAGGAGGCGTGACAAGCAATATTTTGCAATCTACCAGCGCCATCTTATTCATCTTTTCTTTCGTGCATTTCGCGGACCGCTGAATAACAACTTACTCCTGACCTTTATATTGCTGTACTCATTTCGATGCGGATTTATGCAACTCTGGCGATTCATATCTTTTTTTCCTGTATAGTCGTAGCGAACGACAGCTTTAAGTCTTGACCTGCTTATTTCAATGGGCACACGCTTTAAGCAGTCTTCAACGCATGTCCATCGTGCTTCCATGTCACCAAGAACTTGAAGGCGAGGTTCGGTAAGTGTTCTAGATCAATGGTGATAACATTTTTCGAAAGCATTCAGGGTGCCTAATGGTGCTAGAGAGAAGTAAAATGGGGAAGATTAATAGCGAAAGCACGGATGTTAACCAGCAAAGCGTCTGCTTGGAAACGTTACGCTGGGTGTAGGGAAAGATGAGAAATAGAGAATGGGGAAGGAAAGAAACGGTGAACTTGCGAATGCGTGTCGACAGCATGACGCAGACAAAAACCCTCGCACAAGCCAGTTGTCTTGCGAATGCACAAATGTGCCTTCATTGCCTTTTGGGCCGATGAACGGTCGGGACGGTGCTCTCCTAGCGTCTGCACGGATAGGGGACGATCGTCTGTGCGATGTACTGGACCGCGTTGGACATTGAGTGTCTTTGTATACAAAATCGAGGATAGTGGCACAATAAGTGGTCATCGATGCTTTATTTGCTGCCGCGGGGACATCACGCGCAGCCAGGGGCAGCATGCCCGCCATTAGTTCACCTCCCGAACTTCAGCATTCGGAACTCGTACCGTGGCCCATGACCCGTGGACAGTCTCTAGAAAGAAAGAAAGAAAGAAAGAAAGAAAGAAGGAAAGAAGGAAAGAAAGAAAGAAATAGCCTGCAGCAGTGGTATGGTTATCGCCTACCCTGACAGGATGACTGACGCGATTTTTTTTTTTCAAGCCACTACACTTATCGGACAAGTGAACCCATTGTTGGTTCCTGTGCTATCTTCTCAGAATACGTTTTCGAGCATCCGGAAACTGAATCTACCTAGCCAGAAGATGTCCATGATTCCCACGTTGAGGTCCTCTTTTCGGGCGCGCTCGCAACGAATGAAACGGACAATTTGAAACTACTGGAGACGTATTCACAGTACAAGCGCATCGCAGTGCGCGTAGCGCGCAGCGACTGAGAACAGACCACGAACGACGCACGGTCGAACGGAAAGGCGAAAGAAAAAAAAAACAAATAAGCGAAAGGTCAGACGCCCTTGCCCCATCAGCCGCCACGGCGAATCGAGGAGCGCACGAAGTCGTTCGTCGATGCAAGGGCCGCACTGCGGCGATGCGTGGAACGAACTCCGGCTAAACACAAGGCAGAACGCGCGCAGACGATGCTCGAAGGCCTGCAGCGTGGGAGAGACTGCGCGTGCGCTTCGCGGCAGGAATGAATTGCGGAACGTACGTGTGCACACAAGGTGTGCGCGCTTTCGCGTTCGTGCACTTAATCGATAGTGCGCGGCTACGCGGGTGCGGGGTCCGCCAGTGCACTTGCCTGTGACGCGGCATCGTGCTCGCGCCAAATCCATCAGCCCCTGATCACAGTTGAACGCAGCAGTCGTTACCTAACCTAGTCAGGCGTGGGAGATGCCGTGGTGAGCAGACTGGATGGGTTTGCGCCAGCGCTTCTTAGCACAGCGAATTGCCACTTTGTCATCAGTGGTCAGCGTAGACGCCATGCAGGCCTCCGATGAATAGTGTAGATTTGCTCAGGAGATAAGAGCAGACAGAAAGCTATTTTTTCACTTTTGTTATGTTCATATTGTTTGAAATGCCTTATACTGCTAGCTAGTGCTATATGATCAATGGCCTATAGTTGGAATGAAACACAATAATATAATATTTTACAAGCGAAGACCTCTCGCGAAATCTATTTGGTATCCTGAACCTGATTTATAGCCTTTGAATACGTTTCATGCATCTCTTTGGGTGTTTTAAGTTCTCCCGAGGTAACAGCTTCCTTAGTGTTTGGCGCTTAAAACTCCACAAAAGCGTTATGAACTGCCCAGGCAAATGGAAGCAAGCATGCGAACATGTTATGGCGTTGTCATCATCCTTGTAAGGAGTGGGGCTACGCGAGAAATAAAATCAACTTGGGTCGAAGTACAACGGCAATGTATTCTGTGTTTGTAATAGATAACGCCATGCTGTTAACGCCATAGGCACCTGCGTGCCTATGTCCGCCTTTATAGTATTTTGTCTTTTGCGTAATATAATTTTTTTAAACAACTTCTAAAGAACAAGCACCTGTAATGTTCACTAATTTTATTAATTAATCTAGCGCAATAATACTTTGTCTTTGAGACTTTCTTCAGTCAATTTATTGAGCACGTGCTGGTGGGCGAGTTGGTTATACATGATTACAACGACGGCGCCAAATAAAATAACGGACGAAGGAAGGAGGCACGAGACAACCACGTAGGCGTAGTTGTCTCGTGTCTCCTTCCTTCGTCCGTTGTTTTATTTGGCGCCTTCGTTGTAAAATTTATTGAGCATATATTGAAATATTTGTGGTTACATGATTACCTTTATTAGTCGTTAATCACTACCTAGTATGACCCGCGAGTGTAGTTCGACTGCACCAAACGGACATTGCTTTAATGCAAATGAACACAAAAAATGTTGCCATCGCTACATTGTCTTGCACTGGCTGTCAGTAGAACTGTGTTGTCGCATTGAATAAGACAACTCGAGAGAACAGCACTATGCCGCGCTTCTCCCTCTTCACGTAAAAGCCTCAAAGTCGTTAGATCGTGGAGAAGCCTGTTTCCAGGAAAGCCGGAAACCCGCACTGGCGCGAGGAGCACTTGAGAACTTAACTGCCCGTCTTTTGGACACGAAGCGCTCGCTGTCACATGAGCCATTCCACGAGTCGGCGGCGTAAACGTTTAGTCCCAAACGGGCCAGGACAAAAGAGCGCATCGTTATGGCGCAGAAACACTACACAAAGCGTGGGGCGGATCCACCGAATTCGCAAGTTTCCATGGTTCTCGAAAAAAGAAGAAAAGAACAATATCATCAAGAAGACGATACGAAGGCAGGGATATTGCTGTACTACAGAAAATACAAACTAGTAGCCCACAGCTTACGCCAGAGACAGTATGACTGTGCAGCATGTCCGGGCCCGTCTCGCTGCAGTGCTTAAAGATGGGGTCGAAGTTGGCGAGCCGTAAGCACCCGCCTCCAAATGGACACTCTGCGCGAAGGAGGCGCATGCTGGAAATGCGTACTCCTGCTGGCCATCGCAAGGAGCACTGATGGAGGGACGACCCTGGAGCGGCCGTCTGTGAGTACGGGTGAAATGAAGGCACTGCGGTGACGCACACAGCAGGCTGCATACCATATCGACGCAATCTGTACTCACTCGCCTATGTGGTCGCTAAAGATTAAAACTCGGAACTCTGTGTGTGTTGGTCGCCTGAAAGCTCTGTGGTGCGGACTGCAAACGCTGGCTGTTGTGATACTCATCCCTTGCTAACATGCAGTCATTTGATAGCATGCGGTGAAGTTACTATACTGCCTCACCGCATGTTATAAATTTAAAGCTATCTCGTGCCAGCCTTGCGCACTCCATAATTGTAACTTCGTCAGCTGCCATTTCTGCTGCCTCCTACGACCAATTTGCTGCCGTTGTAGTTGAACTGACTGGAATGACGCCATATTCTAGGCCCGACAACAACGTTCACGCGTGAGGTGAATAACCACAGCCCGATCAACTCGGTGCCCTAAAGTAACATGACAAGACGATCGGGCTCTGGTCGCCGGCGGTCGTTACGTTTCTTACAGGCTATCCATATGGCGGAACACGATTTCACGGCTATCTAATCGACGCGGTTTTCCAGTACACGCCGACGTTGCATAAGTGATGCACGCGTGCTCGAAGAAGTCGCTATTCTTTACCACTTGTGCAAAGGCTTTGCTTTGAGTGCAGCATGGTTTCCCAAACCCAGACAGCCTACTTCCCCTCTTGTCCTGCTCGTAAGGTCGCAGATTTACATGTCCTCGCCTGCGCGTTTTCACGATGATTACCGTTTGCAACATCTCTGCTCACTCGGCAGCCGGTGGGAGGGCGCTGCATATTCTCGTCCCATGACACCCGGTGAGACCCGTAGGTAAACCGCACCTTCCAGAAGCACTCAGACTTAAAGCTGACGGAAGCATCAACCGGTCAGCAGTCGAGATAAGCAAGAGGCGTTTAGAGTATTGGTGAAAAAAAAAAAAAAAAGCGGGGAAGAGATTGATACGACCGGAACCGTTACATGCATAGGTGGCGGTACAAGGCAGACATAGAAGTTATGAAGAAGATAAAAAAAGGTTAAGGAGATGTACACAGACATGCCGGAATGAAAAGCACGTATTGCATACCTATATAAGTGAAGCAGGTTAGGTGACTATTTGTCACCGCCCACTTTCAGAGGCGATGCAGATAAATAAATAAATAAATAAATAATAATAATAATAATAATAATAATAATAATAATAATAATAATAATAATAATAATAATAATAATAATAATAATAATAAATAATAATAATAATGGCATGAGGCAAGCAAAAAGAGCCTTATGCATACCAAGGGACTGAATGCGCAGCTTTATGAGGGTCGCTAAAGTAAGGAATGGGCACACATCGTCTTATACCTTACTCATCGTTCATTACGATAACTTCTCACCCCTCTCCACGACCCACTGCAGAGTGACAGGCTATAGAGTGGCTAGATCTCCTTCCCTACAGAAACGTTCCGGATGCCATTAGAACAACTCCAATGCTTTCCGTATAATTCTCACGAAATATATAAGGAGTCCACATAAATTCAGTGTGATTTCCATAAGAATCGCACCGAAGACACATGGAAATATTAGAATGTATACAGAACGATTCAGTAGGCATACATAGAGGGGACCACCTATTTTACCTCTCCACCTGTCCTATACAATAGCGTAAGAGCGCTTATGGTTCATTGCTCAGATTTCATTTGCAGGGCGACAGACAGTTGGCGGTGGGGCACGGCTGTGAGGCGGCTGTTTGCAAAGTGCACGTGACAGCGAGAGGCGGCGCATGCTGCCGACATTCCGCCGGTGCCGCCCCTTCGATCAATGTTTACTTTCTCGCAACTAACGGCCGCATTACAATCGAAGTATGCCACATACTGTCTGGCAAACACGTGGCATCCCCTTGACAGCGTTACTCCGTGGTTCTCCAATGCCGCATTATTCGCAGCTGGCTGGATGAGTGCTTTCGTTGTTCTTGGCCGTCTCGCGTTATGGCGCTGAATATCACGTGAGAGCCGGCTATTCAACCTTGGAAAAAATAAAGACCGCACCATTCGTTGTTTCATTGCCGCCTTGCCAGCCTATAGCTCACGGGTCATAAAATTTGTAATAATAAATTCGATTCCATGGAGAAAAAACAAATTTTAGCGCGCTTTGCCTTAGTATAGTATATGTGCTTTAATAATACAGAACCGTTCCCGTGGCTACAGCCTGTGCCCCCCTCCCCTCCCCATAACTCGGCACAGATGTGAGTGTAGCGGTGCGCCAACTCCGCTCCAAGAAAGACTTCAAGTCCGTTCTACATGTCCACGGAGGCGCCATAAGGACAAAAAATTTTTAAAAAATACCGCGGTTCCGGTCTAGCGCAACGGTGAAGCGGCAGACGACCGCAAGTCGAGAACGAGGGACGTAGCTACTCTGGACGAGGTTCAGCGACGAAGCGAGCACCTAACGAGCCCGAAAAAGCACAAGTTGGCGGAGGAAAGCGCGGAAAGGAGGGCCTTCGCAGTGGCAACGTGTTTAGGAGGAGGAAAAGAAAGAAGCCACACGACGCGCTGAGTGTACCGACCGACACGACGGGTGGTTCGCCGTCCGCCACGGAAGAGCGGGGGGAGGCGGGTCTGCACATCCATTAAAACTATGCAGCGTGGAAGGTCCGAGTTCGCAAAGTTGTCGACGCATGTCGGCACAAGTACGCTCGCAGCAAGCGTACTTGTGACGGGCTTTCGGCATAACTTTGCTTGGCGTCGCCGCGTCGATCCCATAGGACGCGTGATGACGGCACCGTATTCCCAGCTCAAACGTGTGCCACGTGGAATGCCCTGTCACACGCGTTTCAGCCTTCATTATAGCGCAATAACAGCGAAGCAGGAGAAGTGCACCTGAGAGAAACTACGTATGCGCGTGTTTTGTTTATTGGAGAGGAAAGAAAGTAACGGGCAGAAAAAAAGAGCTGAAGAAAACACCGCAGCTCCCTAACCTTGACGCGGACATCTGGGCAGCGGCCAGCACGGAAGGGAGATAGATGGAAAGAAGGAGAAGTGGTGGGATAAGTACGTAGAAATCAATCCAAATATATGCGATGTATAAAATTCTATACAGAGGCAACTATGAATAGATGCTACAAGGTATCCCGCTTTTCTGTAGTGGCGTGGAAAAAAATAATGATGCTGACTGAAGTCGCTGTCGTGGCATCCTCAATGTTATTAGGATTTCGTTTATTCTCACCTTCTTTATTAAATCATAAAATAATATTTCATCTATTTATATCTCGCTGTAGAACAAAAGGATATTGCGCACCGGAGGTACTCTCTATGGCAATCTCGCCACAGCAACCGATTAATTAAAAAAAATGAAGTTTTTCAATGCGTACTTCGGCGTGAGACGCACTTCTATGTATGCGAGGCGGCCCCGCAGGCCGTCGCGAGGGACATAGCAGCTCGGGCGTAAGTCCTGACCGAAATATACGCTGTCATAATTGCAAGCGCCTTAGAAACTTAAGGGTGGTGGCTAATATCTGGCAGGCAGATCACGTTGTCACGTTTAGTGAACAATCGAGCGACCGTGCCAAACATTTACAATATAGAAAAGTCACTCGGAAGAAATGGCACCACGGACCGACCGTGAACCGTTCTCACACGGGAAGAGATTCGGAACTTCGACGCATGTTCGCTGGAGCGAGTCCTATAGCCGTCGTGATGCTGCACGCTTCTACGAGTGGGCTAGCAAGCGCAGATGCGAGCCGCACTTGCAGCAACGCAGGCGCAGAAGTGCACCCCCCTCGCTCGCGTCCAGCACGAATCCGCGTCGCGAGAGAGGCATCAGCGATCTGTCATGCTTGGCCGCGACTTCAAGGACGTCGGGTGTCCGAGACCTCCTCCTCTCTTCCAATGCTCTGCATAAAACGACGAGAGTAATAAGGCGACGATCGCGCGCCAGAACTGGTTTGGTCTTCGGGCAATTGAACGGATATAGCAGATACCTTACGTGAGGAGTACAGGCGAATTCGGCTGTGGGTTAGCGGCGCCCCAGCAGGATATCTCCTAAAGAAAGAATGACATATAAGGAAGTCGATGCTAGAGATACAGTGAGAGAGAGAAGGAGAGAGAGAGAGATCCGCCTAGGAAATTAGCGATCAACCTCCAGTGCCTGTTCGCGATGTAGGCAAGTTAATTTTCGGTTGGAAGCTCCCACCGATGGCTCCGAAGTTTATTACGTTCTGCCCAACTTCCAGGTAAATCTTTGTTTGAGCTCTGATTTCCAAACATTCCACTGCCTTCGTTGCAGATTGTACACGCCAGTAAAAAGGACGGTTTATCACTCATTGCAATCAATCCGCGTAGAATTTTTCGAGCGCAATCGCGTAGATGAAGCATGGTCGAATTTATTACGCGATCGACTTAAAACTTACTTGAAGATGACACTTGATGAGTGTTGAGTCAAGCAACGTTCCAACCCCACCTTGCAACCAGTGGATCAAATTGCTTTCTCACACTTTGCGGTTTCTGTGTGTGTGTAAGCGGAAGCTTGATCGTGTACGGACCCGTTGCGCAATTCTATACTCAGGCGCCGAACAATGTCCCAAGAGAAGGTCGGACGTCAAAGCCATAGCCAACACGTGCATTCTGGTATACTTGCTACGTCACTGGCGCTTCACATTCATCTGCACAACACACTTGAGGCGAGAAACATTGCGACGTCGTTGTGAGACGCCGAAAGTGAGACGTCGATACTATAGTACTCGTTAGTACTAGTACTGGTACTAGTACTAGTACACGCACCATTGTCTTCCTCGTACTTCTAGTACTAGGTACTGGTACTCGTACTCGTTAGTACTAATACCAGTACCTATAGTACTAGAAGTACGAGGAAGACAACGGTACGTGTTCGTGCATTACCGACTTCTTTCAGACGCTCGAGCTAGTTACACGAGGGTCGTTTCATAAGTGTGCTAAAAAGCAATGAAAGAGACCATGTTTGCGGAAAATAATAGTTGATTTTTCAACATAGTTACCTTCCAGCTCCACAAACTTCTTCCAGCGGTGCTCCAATTTTTTTATCCCCTCAGAAAAAAAGGATGGCTCGAGGCCCTTGAAGCAGTCATGCATCACTGAGACAACCTCTTCATCTGAAGAAAATTTCTTTCCACTAGTACACGCACCGTTGTCTTCCTCGTACTTCTAGTACTAGGTACTGGTACTCGTACTCGTTAGTACTAATACCAGTACCTATAGTACTAGAAGTACGAGGAAGACAACGGTACGTGTTCGTGCATTACCGACTTCTTTCAGACGCTCGAGCTAGTTACACGAGGGTCGTTTCATAAGTGTGCTAAAAAGCAATGAAAGAGACCATGTTTGCGGAAAATAATAGTTGATTTTTCAACATAGTTACCTTCCAGCTCCACAAACTTCTTCCAGCGGTGCTCCAATTTTTTTATCCCCTCAGAAAAAAAGGATGGCTCGAGGCCCTTGAAGCAGTCATTCATCACTGAGACAACCTCTTCATCTGAAGAAAATTTCTTTCCACTAGTACACGCACCGTTGTCTTCCTCGTACTTCTAGTACTAGGTACTGGTACTCGTACTCGTTAGTACTAGTACCAGTACCTATAGTACTAGAAGTACGAGGAAGACAACGGTACGTGTTCGTGCATTACCGACTTCTTTCAGACGCTCGCGCTAGTTACACGAGGGTCGTTTCATAAGTGTGCTAAAAAGCAATGAAAGAGACCATGTTTGCGGAAAATAATAGTTGATTTTTCAACATAGTTACCTTCCAGCTCCACAAACTTCTTCCAGCGGTGCTCCAATTTTTTTATCCCCTCAGAAAAAAAAGGATGGCTCGAGGCCCTTGAAGCAGTCATTCATCACTGAGACAACCTCTTCATCTGAAGAAAATTTCTTTCCACTAGTACACGCACCGTTGTCTTCCTCGTACTTCTAGTACTAGGTACTGGTACTCGTACTCGTTAGTACTAGTACCAGTACCTATAGTACTAGAAGTACGAGGAAGACAACGGTACGTGTTCGTGCATTACCGACTTCTTTCAGACGCTCGCGCTAGTTACACGAGGGTCGTTTCATAAGTGTGCTAAAAAGCAATGAAAGAGACCATGTTTGCGGAAAATAATAGTTGATTTTTCAACATAGTTACCTTCCAGCTCCACAAACTTCTTCCAGCGGTGCTCCAATTTTTTTATCCCCTCAGAAAAAAAGGATGGCTCGAGGCCCTTGAAGCAGTCATTCATCACTGAGACAACCTCTTCATCTGAAGAAAATTTCTTTCCACCCACCCAATTCTTCAGGTTTGGAAAGAGGAAAACTTCGCATGGGGCCAAATCCGGAGAATATGGTGGATGAGGCAGAGCCTCGAAGCAAAGTTCGTGCAATTTGGTCATTGCAACAAGCGATCTGTGGGGCGGAGCATTGTCTCGGTGAAAAAAAGAGTTTCTTTCCGTGCTAACCCAGGTCATTTAGTGCGCAATTCTTTTTTTTCAGTTGATCTAGGAGTGTTGCATACTACGGGTCCTGTTATTGTGTTGCTATTTTGTAAGTATAGTCTAGAAACATTATTCCTCGCGAATCCCAAAAGGCAGTCGCCATCACCTTTCCGGCTGAACAAACAGTCGTTGCCTTACCTACAACAGGTCCCTACCTACATCAAGGCCTCGTCAACTGTCACAAACAGACGCCAAAAGTCCTGCAGATTGCAATCAAGCATCGATAAACACTGCTTAGAGATGTGCGCCCTCATGCGCGTTTGGTCGATCGTCAGCAGTCGCGGCACCCCCAACGTGCACAGACCTTCTTCATCTGCGATTTCTCAAGAAGAATATTGTAAACTTTTCCTACCGAGATGCCTACAATTTCAGCTATCTCATGTACCTTCACTCGGCGGTCTACCAAGATAATTCCATGAATATTTGACACCATTTCTGGCCTGGTGACCTCCACTGGGCACCCAGGACATGCTTCATGTTGTGTCGAAGTTCCGCCACGTTTGAATTCATTTATCCAGTAGAAAATAGACTTCAGTGATGGTGCAAAGTCTCCATGAACTTCGCTCAACTCGACTTTAATTTGGGCATCAGTCCAGTGTTTTGAATAAAAATGTTTAATCATTGCAGGAAATTCACCTTTTTCCATTTTGGCGGGAATCACCACACAGCTCAGTGCCAATGGCTGTCGGAAGCTTACTAACAGTCGGTACCAGCGTAAACAAGTTCTGTCGTCATATGAAGGGTGCTTCTCGCGCACCGCCTGGAAGAAAACAGAATTGTAGAGCCATCTCTTGTATTTTTACCATACAGCAAACGACCCTCGTATTTGCTGGCAAGATTGTTCACGTCTCCATTTACGGAATGTTTCTTTACTACGCCTTTTTTACAGAATGGCTCGATACTAGCTTTTTAATGTACTTAAGCTCGCAAATGCGTCATCTATGCCTCGTTGGCATTTTCACTGGGGTTGGGCACATCCGTTGCCGCACAGGTTATTTCGATACGGTGACGCTTTCTTCCCGAATGTTTTCGCTCTGAATTTCAAGCGAACGCTTGAACACATTAAGCCAGACTGACACGAGGATGCGCAAGGTTTCCTGCCATTCCTTTCCCAACGCCCGCTTCGTCTTTTCTTTTTCTTTTCTCTGTTTTCACAGATCATGCACGATGGCTCCAGACATATTGCTTCCGCGTACAAGGCACGCGTCACACAACGCCGGAAGCATCGCCCTGAACGAAGCAGTCCGCGCGCGCGGTCACGATTCTCCGAGAACGTTATAATGCATGCTATCGAAACCGCTGTGGCGCCGGCGCGGCTTTTGCTGAAAAGGGGCAGAGAGCGTTCTAACGCAACCAATTGCATCTCTACGGGGATTTCAGTTAGTGAAACCGAGTGTATACTTCGCGCATACGTGACGTCGCCGACCGTGCAGTGGGGGTAGTTTGATTACACGCGTGGCAGTATTCGTATTTGTTATTTCTTCTATCTATCTATCTATCTATCTATCTATCTATCTATCTATCTATCTATCTATCTATCTATCTATCTATCTATCTATCTATCTATCTATCTATCTATCTATCTACCAGAAGTGGTGTGTTCTCAGGTGCAACATTCCAAGTCTCCTTGGAAACTCCCTTCCACTGAAATAATTAAACCGGCAGTCGGCTATAGATATGTCTCCTTGTCTGAAAAAACTGATTGTTTTTCAAATAATTGTAACATATTTGACGAGCCACTGCCGCCATGTTATAGATACTTCTAAAAAATCATTCGAGGACTCCGAAGCACTTCTTATGAGTCGCGCATGCGAAAGCATTAATGTGCAGTTGAATGCTCTTGAGCGGCCCTTCCAGTTTTACGCTGCGATTAATGTTTTCGAAATGTGCTGCGGGGTATAATATCAAGTTTGGTTATTAAATTGGTGCATATTATTATTATTATTATTATTATTATTATTATTATTATTATTATTATTATTATTATTATTATTATTATTATTATTATTATTATTTACAGTTTCTACGTTAGCATGTTGGCTGTACACCGGAATCAGTCGAATTGCGTTGCTGTGAACTCAAGTGAATTTATTTTGACGCAGTGCGTTCACGCCTGCCTCCTCGCTCGTTTTGCTGCGTTCTTCCGCTCCCTTACTTCGTCTGCGGTGTACTGGCGTGGACGGCCACGTTTGCCGAAGTTGTGACCGCCAACGATGTAGATGCTTCAGACTCCATAGCGGTACGTGCTGCCCGAGCCAGCAAGCAGCAGCAGCCTGCCGTGCCAACGCCCCATGCCACCGACGTCCTGCGCGACGAGAGACCGAGGAAGCGGGAGTGGCCATCGAGGCCGGCAGGCGCGCGCGGCAGCTGAGTCCAGTGGGGGTGAGAGAGGGACACGTCGCCGACTTTAGTCGC
Organism: Dermacentor variabilis; assembly: GCF_050947875.1. Classification (NCBI taxonomy): domain Eukaryota; kingdom Metazoa; phylum Arthropoda; class Arachnida; order Ixodida; family Ixodidae; genus Dermacentor; species Dermacentor variabilis. The sequence goes on from NC_134573.1 coordinate 120,203,490, forward strand.
GGCGATGCGCACTCCCCTCACGCCACACCTGGCGCGCTAACGCAATGCAGTAGCTGTTCCGTTTCACCCGCTCTGCTCCATCGAGGCGCGCTCGTCGTCGCAGCTATTGGGAATTTCGGTGCCGTTTCGCTGCTAGACGCGCCGGCCTTTTCGCTCAATAGGTAATTTGATGCCTTCACATCAATACTGTGCGCCCTATTGCTTTCATATCCTCTTATACGTAAGGTAATAGTACATGATCAAAGTCCCACATATTCTCGTGTATTCGACACGACCTACATGGGCGACGCAGTAGCGTTCAAGATGCCGCAGAGCTGCGGGGCTGCACTTCCGACCGCACGGCCGCCGCCACATCGTGGTCACTTCTGTTGTGCTCGCACCTTCCATCGCCGCCTCTCGTCCGTTAGGCAGTTGGTTAGAACCAAACGCACCGCGTGCGCAAGTCGTACAAACGCGCATCGCGTGCTCGCCTAATAACCCTTGCATATACCGCCTGCGGCCGGAGCGGCCGGTCGTTGACTCGGTATGCGCCTAACATCCATATCGCCAGCGGGAGACAGACGCATACGCGATGTGCGCCGGCGCGGTCACCATTTTTTTTTTTCTGTTGGCGATCCCTGCTCAGCCATCGCAGTGAAGGGAGGTGAATGTCGGATAGCAACAACGCATGCGTATCTGTCTGTACGCGCGCTGCGCCGGAGGTAGACGGGCGCGAAATCGTCGGCGTGCGCCTTTCACAATGGGAGCGTTTTCGGCGTGCCTTCACCTTCCCCCCCACCCCCCATCCCCCATCAAAGCATTGAACCGTTGCGCGCTGCCTCGGAGGATGCGCTGTTGTGCTCGCGCTAAAGAGAGGAGGATCAGGAGAGAGAGAGAGTTGCTTGGGCGCGCGTTGCAGATACTGTTGCACATACGCCAGCAAATTTGAGTTGCTAAAAGTGTGCGCGAAGTTGGGGAAAAAAAATAAAGAATAAAAAGAAAAGGGTAGTAATGAGGCATTCTCACACTGTAACATGCTTGTGTTTCAGTCCTCGCCAGTGTGTTTTTCGTACGCGAAATACCTTCTGATTCTATGACAGAGTAATGAAGTTACCCTATAGTTCAATATCGAATCGTTCTGAATGACCCAATGAATGGACAGTGTTGCCGCAAGCACAGTCAGTTTCATTTGGCTGACGAGTCATCCCAGGAGGATCCTTAGCTGCATTGACTCTCTGGATTGGACAAGTCGGCGTTCCGCTCATCTAAAACTGCCAGTTCAGTAACGTTGCTCAGTTGTTCAGGCTAGTCAGTGGGGACGCACACCGGTTTGACCTGAACGTGGCAGAATAAAATCACCCTCTTTAAAATGAAGCGTTTTACGCCTTGCACTTGTGCCTTCGACATGTGTGAAACTGATGTCTAACTCTTACAACTTCTGCGTGCAGCGCCGGAAAATGTAGAGTGGCTATCAGAGGACTGGCCTTTGGACGACGGAGCTCTGACATCACATATTTTCGTCTCATTTTTCATTAGGACACCGCACTTTCTCTCCAGGTGGGATCGCCTCAGAACAGACCTAGAGAGCGATCGCAGGCGTCGTTGTTTATCTACTTCTAGTCTTTTTGTACGCAAAATTGCGCGGGGTAGGTATTTTCCGGGGAGGTCGAAAAGTTGAATAGGAACAAGGGCGATCTGCGTGTCGCTCGAAGGGTACGTCACGAAGGGATGGAGAATAGCAGCCTAACGTTTGGGAGGCCGGAGGAGCGTACTACAGCTGAGGCCCCCATTCGGGGGAGAGGGGGCTATGTTCACGCTTTTCTACTTCTTCCGGCGCGTCGGCGCACGCATGCCGCCGGATATAGCGCGAGAGATAGGTGTGCAATCACCGCGCAGGCATGGGTATGCCCCGAGGGCGGAAGGAGAGAGAGACCTTCAGCGCTCATCCTTCCCTTGACCGCCACGCCCAACGACGATGCGCGCCGCTGTAGAGCACCACCGCCGGGGCCGCAAGGCCGACGCCGCCGACGCCGAAATGGCGCCGGTTCCCAGCGCGTAAGCTGGCCTGGCTGCTCGCTGCACCTTGCGAACATGCGGCGCGGCTATCTGAAGAGTGCCGCCGCTCGGTTCATTAATTACAGGTTCAACGGGCGGCCACTCGATACCCGCCGGGCTGATCGCTACAGCGTCACTTTAGGCTCTGCCACCGCCGCGCAGCAAGAGAAGCAAGCGGGGCTCCGTCGGATGGCCTGTCGTCTTTGTCATTCTAGTCTTCCTCAGGGCTCCCGTTCTTTATGTTCCTCCCCTGTGATATATATATATATATATATATATATATATATATATATATATATATATATATATACGTGGGTGAAAGAGGGTGGGGGAAGGAGTGGCAGGGCGGTTAATGGTTAACGGTTAACTAGACCTGTCCCACTACGCCACAAGTTATAGCGAGAGACGCTCTTAGCAGTCCGGTCAGTTCTTTACACGGCTTCGCGTCTTTTCCACCGTAAGAAGTATGAACCAACTAGCCCGGCAATAAGTAGTTTCTTTCATTCATCTTGTGACATTACTAGCAATCAAGGTGCTAACTGATATTTTGGCAAACGAGTGCAGCAATGAGCGATAAAAGGACTCGTTATCGGGAATGGGATAATAGTTCTGGTACGGGCAGCGTTTATTGCGGGCGGGCTTCGCCCTTTATTGGAAGTTCGCACTATAGATCATTTTGGATCAGAGAATTCCAGATATTTGTCGCGCAAGAGATGTTAAAGATTCCGCAAGTATGTACACCCTTCCGCGTAAAGAAAAAAAAAAGCAATGCAGGACAAGTGTCAACGAACTACGTGACTGGTTGCGCCGCAGACAACGCGCGCAAACACGCGAAGTGAATTAATTGTCACTGCATTGTCGTCCTCTTGAGAACTAATCACTTTCAACGTTGTAATTATTTTTCGTGTTTTTTGAGGACATATGATACAGCTTGCATTTTTAAGCCCCTGTAGACATGAACGAATACTGGTGGTAGTTCGTTTGAAAATATAATTTTCCATCACCGTGATGTGAGATCCAGAACGCAGGATCAGAGGGTGGAAGAAAAAAAAAAAGAATTATTGACTTGCTTATTGTTACGTAGCCCCGAGCGGGCAGGACATCAGAAGCAGAATCCTCGAGATGAAAGAGGGCCGTTACGTCGCTCTCTGTTTCCGTTACGTGGAGAGAGCGTGGAGAGAGCGGCGTCCTAGTCAACGTCACCATACACGTGTCGGAAGTTGACCGCGACTGCAAGAGGACATATTTGGTAGGCGCGTTCCGACAAACACTGAGAAGCCACGAGGTACGTCACTTCACGCGTGTACTGTGTCGGAAAGCGTAAACGCTGCCGCTCAACCTGTCGTAGTTTAGATGTGTGGCTTTCGTTTTTATAGCAACTATTTGTCTAAGTAGTACATACGTCTTTCGCAAAGAGCTCTGCCGCGCAGCGAGCGGTCTGGTTTTCCTCCTGTGGGAAACAGACATGCATCAGAGGCCGAGCAACGCTAGGCCGCATACCACCAGGACCCATAAAAAAGAAATTCCGGCTCGCCCCCATGAACTAAGCTTCCGTGCACTTTACCTGGAAATGTGGCCTGTCCTTCCGCACCCGCGACCTGCTCTGCAGCCACAGCGGCTGGCGAGGCTTGCTTTCAATTCAGAGACGGCCGGCGACAACCACTTCAAACCGTCGGGTCATCGCACCTCTACACTTTGTAATGGACGGCATCGTGTACCACTCAGCAGTGCGGATAGTCTGTTGCCACAAAGTGAACTACAAGTCGTGGAGTAGTTGAGACCATTACTCGTGCTTCTGGACTAGAACCACTGAGTTGGTACATGCTGTGTGTGAGGCTAGCGAGACGCCTTTGATTTGAGCAGCGTCGCTTTCTGTTCGCACATGCGCCTGCAGATCTGTTTTTCTCTTTCTTGCTGTACATGCGTCCTTTTCCTTGCTATCACACCCTCCCCTAGAGCAGGTTAGCAAACCGGATGCTGTTCTGACCAACTCTTCCAGCTTTCTTCTCAATTGTATAGCAATTGTGTTCTTTCTATATACATAAGGCTTCTTTTTGCTGCATTTTCTTAGACCGAGATAATTAGTAAAGGAGATGCGGTAGGCAGTAAAAAGTCAGCTCCTTTTCTTCTAAATCATACCAAACGTACGGTTTGGTTCAAAAACATGGAACTGAGGAAAAAGAACGAAGAAGAAAGCAGCGACGGATACACACGGCAATGTTTGCTTGGCGATCCAAAATTACCTAATTGAAACCAATCGCTTTCCATGTTAGATTAATCGTTCTCCCTCCCAACCATAGCTTTCTTTTATTTCTTATCTATTATTAATTATTATTGTTATTAATATTACTATTATTATTAAGTTATACCCAGTTTTCATCTGATTATTTCCTTTTTCTCCAAACACAAAACGTTTATTTTTAAACTCACACGCCCAAATTGTTAACTCCCTTGTTATCATTATTATTTTTAGGCACCTAATTAAACCGCCCGATTCTTGGCCAATCCCCCACTGTGGGTATGTGCCACGGCCACTCAGGACAACAACAACAACAACACACGGCAGTATCTTTACCTAGGAAAACGCGCAAGAAGTAGCGACACGCTTAGCTTTTCCGACCATTGTACATATGCGCGTGGCCCTCCCGAAAGCGCGCCCTTCAAAGCCGCCGTCCAATTATTTCACGAGATAAAAAATGTACGTCCCACCTCAGTAAGCACGCTTCGTACGCTTTGTGAGGCCGCGATCTTTGGCTCCCGTTGCGCGCGCGTGGAGGCTGCCTGTATACAGCTCTCCTCGCAACCGGTTCACTGTACACGTGCGTAGATAAAGGCAGGCCGCGACAGCGAGCTTCGCTAAGGGGTCACCGCGCGCTCTTACGACAAAAGAGAGCATGGCACGCGAGGGACTTAAGCTACCGCTCTTTTCGACCTCGGCGTCGTACACGTTCCCGATCTCAGGAGCCCGAGGTACCCGAGGGAACGCAGGCGACGCCATGGCAAGCCACCGGAAGCGTCTGCGGCGCGACGAGAAGCCGCTCCCGCACCTGCTCTGTGTGACCTTGCCGAGGGCCAGGACCGATGCTGCGGGACCAACGCGTATACGGTCGGCAAAGCATCCGTTTTATCGGGAGAAAGTGGCACGCTTGTTTCGTGATGTCTCTAATGCACACGGCGCCACGGGCATTCACAAGAGTAGTGTTGCCTTTTTGCACAAACAGTAATTATTAATAACATGGATGTGGAGCCGAATTCACAAATCTCTTCGTTCGTAAGTGCTCCTGCCATTGGCTATCCGCCTTCGCTTATATGTCCAGCAACACAATTGGCATTGCTTTCTTTTTTTTTTTTGTTTCTTTTGTGAATAAGAAGCCTTGAACAACAAATCTAACGTTAAAACGTATAAATAAAGGTCACTTTGTTCTTTCCTCTTCATTTGTATTGGAGGTATACTCACTAGTCATTATGTTGGCCATGAAGAGGCCTTCGTGTATTTGCGCCGGCTGGTCGGTCCGTGATGGCAAAATGTCTCTGAGCAGGATAAAATACCTCGGCTCCGGGTGGAGTTCGAACTAGTGGCTGTTCGGTTGAGACATGGAGGTTGTGGCGGTGGTGGACAGTAACTATAATACAAGAGCGTTTAGCCATGGTGATCGAGGCCGGTGCGAATGCTCCGCCCGAGCACCTCTTGCCGTGTCACTGGGATATTTAACGCACCTCTTGCAAATCAGCGTCTCTTAAAGAAGTGTTGGAAGAAAGCACGAGCTTCCTTGCGGGCTATAGCGCATGTTTCTGGATACTCAAGCTGTTGCGGGCACGCGCGTGAAAGGCCGTTCTTCTGTAGATTCTGAAGAAAAGCGCCCCTTTATTAAAGCTCATGGTAACAACGCTGCCCTCTAGTGCCACTGACGTTCGAGACGTAATAAACGAATAAATAACCAATAAGTATATAAATAATAGAAATAGTGACATACGTTGATCTAATTGCCGGCCCAGGAAGCTCGTGAGCCGCCCGGCAATGGTGGGCTAGCGGGCTCGTTTTGTCTATAGACCGCGTGCCGCAGCGCATCCCTCCTTTCCCTCCCCCCCCCCCCGCCCCGGAAATGTAGCTTGCGCACCTGGCACTGCTGCGCTGTATTGCGAGCAGGTGAAGCTTAGCAGAATTTGAGAGTAAAGAAGAGGAATGCGACCACAGAGGAGACAGCCGAAAATATTAGTGCAAGGAGATGCACCGACCAGGACTAAATTCAATGCGGTTGGCATTTACTGTTGAATTAGACGCGGAGGAAGGCTATTAGCCTCACCGCTGGATCCCGGGCGCCTGAACAATCTCCTACGAGAAGTCGACGCGGTGCAACGGCGCTTGCTATTGCGGCAATGATGACGCCGATGACACCGTTCGATACCGCACGCAGCCGCCAGGGGGCCGCACAACATTTCGCCGACAGGCCAAATGGCTTTCGAACGAGCCGAATTCACCGACACAGTCTCACTCATTTATATATATAGACACTACCTCGATGACATGGTGGCAAGATCGCCGAGATTCGAGCGCGTAATTGCCGCGTTACAGATGGCCCTCAGTGTAGCATCTATATAGCATGTCGCTTCTCTTTGCACGTGTGTGTATCATAACTCCACTGGCGTTTTGTAGTTCGGCATGGGTGTAGCTGCCTTGGGCTCTTTGCGGTCAACATAGGACGGCTTGATCGTGTTCTGTACTCTTTCTTGTGCTTCGTACCCAAGATTGAGAAGGAATCGTGCACCAAATTACGGTAGAACTCTTATTGTCCAATCTGTACACTAACAGTTCGTCCAAGGTGTCGTATACAGGAAGTGAACAAACCTTTGTACACAGAAGATATCTGCAAAGGAAGCTGATCCGTACTGTCTCCACTTTCATCAGGCGTCATTGCTCCATTTGAAAGATGTGGAATTTGGCCAGCCGCCTCAACCTATTTATGGTTGTAAATTACAAACGGGCAACCCCCTACCTGGGCCTAGTAACACTCCATCCATAAACACTTATAACTGCAATTCGCTTGCGCATATCTATCTATCTATACCCGCCGCGGTGGCTTAGAGGCTATGGTGTTGCGCTGCAAAGCGTCAAGAAGCGTCAAGTCGCGGGATCAAATCCCGGCCATGGCGGCTTCATTTCTGTGGGGAAGAAATGTAAAAAAACGCCCGTGTCCCAGAGACGTTAAATATCCCTATAGACCATTCATTTTAATCTATCTATCTATCTATCTATCTATCTATCTATCTATCTATCTATCTATCTATCTATCTATCTATCTATCTATTTTCTTGTTTATTATTTTCATATCCAGGTTGAGCGCCCATGCATAGCTTGATGACACCGTTGTCTAAGGACCGATCTGACGATGAAAAAGTTGGGTAGCCAACCCCGTGCGTAAGGCTATATGTACGTTGCTGAAATTCCTGAGGTCTACGGCCTACATAAAACTTTCACAGCGCTGCGTGCTACCATTGCATACTGTTGGATTGTGCACGCGGCTACTTCATCTACTCTCTTCTCCCTTTCCCTTTCAACTCCCTCCCCCACGCGTGTTCGGGAGATTATGTGCCCATGCCGAGGATGAAACAAGCACTAATCACCGCTTGATTCTGGTCGCTCCAGCAGGTTATATTAAATACTCTCCGCGCTCGTGGAGTTCAGTGCAATGATCGAAAAAAAAAAAGCAAATAGTGAAACCGCCATTCCGCAACTCAATGAAGTAAGGCAAAGAAAAGAAGGAAGCGTAAGACTTACGAGCGTCGTGAAAGCTCCGCCTCCCAATCCTGTCGGTGTACTTGTCTGGACATTAATTTAGAGCAGCTATAGGCTTTGGCCAGAGAAAGTGCTTTCGCGTGTACACTGACGAAAAATTACGGCTCACGCATTACGCGAGCAGCCAAAACGCGTGTGTTGCGAAAGCTCGTCGGCCAAGCGCTTCTTCGGCGGTAACCGATCGACAGGCAATGTTTTTTAAAGCCCTTGGCGCTTTTACAGACACGAGTTCGGCCACGAAGATGCATGCACTTTCGACAGAAAATTCGCGGTTTCGCCCGGAAGGCAATGCCTTGAGTGGTCGTTCGTGAGCTAGCCCTTATCTTGAAGGCTCGCGGGCGGGGTTTTGTAACAACGTAATCGCGCCAGGAGAGCACGGACAGAGAAAGCTGTTATTGACAACACATTCTCTTATTGGGTCTAAATACATAGTAGTGAAGTCTACTGGGCTTTTCGTTTATTTTCAATTTGCAAGGTGCTTGCTACTACGTCAGGGGACATATAGAAACTCTCTTGGTTCAACACTTTGGTATATTGTTGCTCAGTTTGTATGATACACGAGGAAGTCATAAGGTGCGTTGTATATATAGCGCATAACGAAAAGAAAAAGAAAGAAAAAATAAGCATTTTTCGTGAATGCATATATCGTTCGCCAGCCTGGAATTTTGTCACTTAAGGCTACCACGAAATTAATCAAGTCCACTTCTCAAGAGACATTTCTCGAGCACCTCTTCCTCACTCTCTTCTTTTTCCTATCACATACTCTTCACTCGCACACGCACGCACTCACAAACATGCTCGTACAAATATGCAAGCTGACTTACACGCCAAGCGATGTTACACTCTAGCAGTTCCAGCAAATGCCAGTATGAAAAAGCCCTATCCATTATGAGTACCATGGTTGAGACCACTATCCTTAAAGGCATCTTCAACTAGGGTGTTAAGCTATTGGCACGCTATTATATAAACGCATAACGACCGGATGATATTTTTCAGCTTTAACTAAGGAGTACATTACTCTTTAAGGCAACACGATGACAATTTGTGTGACCGTACTACATAGTCTCGTACCTGAATATTTTGTTCAAGTGCGTAAAGTGGAGTACCAAACACAAAGCAGATAAGTAAGTCACAATTTTCCCAGATGGCGAAATTCACGCAGCTGAAGACATTAGGAGTTACTGGAGTTAATATCGCTCAACTTCTGGTCGAAAAATAACTCAAGACTGTTACTGGGATTATTTAACCGTGTTGCTTACTCTTATACTCGATAATCGCCGCACCCCCCCCCTCCCCTTTTCTTTCTTTCTTTCATGAAAACACACAGATTATCAGAGAACACTGGGAACATGATCCAGTGTTCACCAGGATTGCCGTTCGATTGTGTTCACTGTTTTTTGTCTTCAAGTGTGCTGGAAGAAGGCTCATCAGTAATATACTCTGCAGATTCAGATCCCAAGCCAATAACTATTGGTCTTCGTAAATGTTTACGTTCGACTACCTTGGTGCGCATTGCATCTTTGTCGCGTCGAAACGGATGCTTGCTGATTGCGACAAACCCCGACCAAGCTAGGGCTAAGGACCAAGAATATTCAAGAAGGACATTAATTAGAGCCATTTGTCCCCAGTCTACTTTTAAATAAAGCGCGTGGTGATGTTGATAGCCGAACTAAATGTTCTGGAATCACATTCATCGTCTAACCACGAGCCCTGTCGCAGCGTTCTTGCGCAACACATTTGGTATTATTGAAACATATTTCAAGCTACTCACTGTGCATTGACTATCAACAACGGTCCAAAATGTTCACTTTAGACAGATGCACAAGAATCCACACGAATCCTGTGTGACTCATGGATTTACACGCGAACAAGCGACGCTTTTATACCGCATCAGGACCGACTCCGCATACAGCCCAGCTTGGTTATTCAAGACTGGGCTTCGCGCTTCCCCACTCTGTGTTTTCTGTGGTGACATTGGTGACATCGAACATTTCATTTGGCTATGCCCACAGTTTGACACAGAAAGAAAAGCGTTGGTCGACAACCTGCAAAAAAGCGGTCTCACGCACAGGACCTTTGAAGACGTTGTTTTCCCCGGAGGGCCCGCGGCATTCAGGAAGAGAGCGCAACGCCTGCTGATAGCCTTCCTGCGAGACACGGGGCTCATCGACACCTGGTGACACATCCCTGATCTCAACTTGAAGGAGGATCAGGCGGAACAATTGCCGGCTATGTGTGTCAGGCTATAACCGCCTGCTTCACCATCACCACCACCACCACCACCTACAAAAATTTGATTTTGATTTAGATGATCAGACATCCCAGCCCGGGCCTCTCACGATGGTTGACGACGTTCAAAAATGAACGTACGCCCGGCGTGCCGTGCTCGGGCAAGGCAGAAGCGAGACTCGGTGAGCGTAGCCTGCGCGCTTTCTTGACGAAAGACAAAGGAAGCACGCGAGTCCCTGTTGTGAGAAGGGACGCCTATTATTCACTGCCCGCTGCAGCCTCGCACAGCCAAAAAAAGAAAAAAAAAAAACAGCCAGAGCTAGCAGCGGCAGCGTTAAACCTAAAAGCCAACCGACCTCCTCCGCTCCAAGTGGTGGAATATCATGCCCGGCATTTAGCGTTGCTCGGAAGCACCAAGTGGAGCAGGTGCGTCGCCCGCTCTATGGGGGCGACGGCAGGAGCAGCCGCCGCAGTCGACCGAGGGCGTAGCGTGTATCCAGTGGCCGCAGCGCAGGCATGGCATCCCTCCATTTCCACCACCTCAAATTTTTCTTGCTCGGCCTGCTTTTTTTTTTCTTGCATTTCGTTTTTGTTTTTTCCACTGCGGGGTGATGGGCCCAAGAGCAGTCGGGGCCCCTCTTCCGCCCGGTAAGTAAAAGTGAGGCCCCTCTCGGTCGCTGCAGACGGTGCTCGCACCTGCCTCGGCGAGGTGGCGCTCACGACACAAGGGGGAGAGAGGGCATCGCATAAGGGAGGAGAGAGAGAAAGAGAGTTGCTGTTACGGGGTACTTTATTGCTGTGTTTGTAATAGGCAGCATCGAAGCGAGGCTGCGGAACGTTTAAGCTACTCCGCGACTAGATGCTGGCATTCCGAAGTTTGTCAGACTGATGGAAGAGAGCGTCCGTTGAGCCTGTTGCGATGTCTGGTATGGAACGGAGCTCGGAGAACCGCAGCGTCGTATTGTGTACCAGTGATGAACTGCTGTGCAGCATGCGGGAGGAGCTGTATGTATCATCCACGGTCCCTTCCTATCGAGCGGAAGTGTTATCGGACCGGGCGGTCATCAGACCCGTTAATAGAAGGGCCTGAAGGTCTATTCATGTACAATACCTAGAGGAAAGACGAATGCTGCAGAGTCGCTGTCCGAATAATGCTGCGTCGTAGTCGTCACTTTTGTGAAGTGGTACTGTCACAGAACTTGTGTTTCCTTTTCAGCTGCAATTTGCTTTCGCCTGAGCCGTCAAACATTGCACCCGCTGAGGCAGTCGCAGATCTTGGCTCCATGAAAAAATTAAGGAGTCAAGTTATCACAATAACGGCAACTATAAACATCTTGAGGATCTTCTCACACCACGGTGTGATTCAATTTGCGATCGTGTTCACAGCAGCCACACACAGAACATTTTAACAGAGTAAGCATTTCTATGCCTACCCAACGAAACATTTGTCCGTGCGTCACGTAAGATGAATGGAATGGCTCATACGCCCTTAAACAATCGCTCATATTCCGTAAGCCAGCAAAAAATGCAATCGTTCATATCTACGTAAGGCACAGGCTACAAGCGCTCAGAGAATTGAAGCGAACAGTGCATAAATTCATTGAAATCACTCATACAACACACAGCACAGCATACGTTTCAATAAAGAACAAGCTCAAAACAAGAATCCCAACCATCAATAAGGCATTGCATACCCTCCTCAGCAATTGTATTGGTGGTTTTGCAAAAGTTTCGCTGGACGTGCAGGTTGATAAAGAGCGATAAGAGTTGATAAGGGTTGCATCATGTTCGATAAGGTAGTAATGACCGATGAGGGTTGATAAGGGCTTATACTGGTCGAATCAAGTTTCGTAACATTGATATTGACACCGTGCTGCGTGGAGATGAGCAAGTGGCCCAAAGTGGCCCGATGCTTACGCATACTAACTCCCGGAGGAGTTTCTGCTTGAATTCTTTATATTGCAGTGTGCCTCATTACTATATACGCGGCCACATTAACAAAGGCGTTGGTTGTATGACTCTATGGTACCACTGAGATGTCGGTTGGAAAAAGCGATCGGCCTATTTGCAGAAGGAGACAGCGAATCGCCTGAATTCAGAATTGGCTTTAGACATGAATAGATTACCGTGATTTCTGTAGGCGGGCAAACCCATAAAAGGCTCGCGCAGGGGTTGAAAGGAACCATAAATGACCACTAGGAAGGCGTCGATGATTAATTTTCTCTTTGCTTCGATGCTGTCTATCCCCTTAGTAAGGTTGCATTTATACATTCTCCTTTGCTGCATATTTATTTGCTGTAGTTCATATTTGTATGCCCACTTTGCTGCATTGTACACTTCACTGCCGCGTCTTCTGTGATTTCGACGGTCATTCAATCTTTAACGGCATTTAATTAAATTTCATTTACTTTTCTATCAAAGAAACAGGAAGCTGAGACTAAAACAGGTTAGGCCCTACGAAGTCTCGTCTCCTTTACAAAACTGTTGATGTGGTGGCAGTCATAAAAGAACGAACAAAATTTGCATTGCGCCGCTCATATCGGGGCGTACAAAGAACTTAATTCGTAAAACTACATTTTCGCGTGGATTGCAATCAGTACAATTCATCCGAAAAACGTAATCAAACGCATAATATAAGTAACACGAAATGCAAAAATACAATACATTGAACGCGAAGATTTATAAAAACCACAGGAGTAAACACTAGTTATGCGCCCCCCCCCCCCCCCCCCCCGCCGCTTCAAGGTATCTTTTATTTAGGCATCGGCGTCTACAAGAGTATTTTACTTGCCTCTCATGCGCCTTCATTCCTCTCTGCAGACGCAGGAGCCAGTCCGGTCATGCGGGAGGCTTGCCGCGATGGCGGACCTCCTTCGTCGGCCTCCTGCTCCAAAGTCCGGAACCTCAGCCAGCGCGCAGGGCTCGCGGTGCCGCTGGCAGTGCGTGCCACCGTTTCTGGGCAGCAGTGAAGCACGGGGTCCAAACTCTCGCGCCCTTGCTTTGACGTGGTGGAGCTGCCGGAGGAGGTGGAAATGGCGGGTCCGGACCATGTCCCGACCCTGGCGGAGAGGCTGTACCAGGCAGCCGTGGCGGGACAGACGGACACCGTGGTCGAGCTGTGCCGGATTGGAGCCAGGATTGAGGCGGACGCGGTACGCGTACCACTTACGTATTCTACTGTATTCAGCTAATCCCCGAATTTACGCAGTGACGGGGAAACTTTGTTTCATCGACTTCGACTTGGTGCGGCCTGGCCAAGCACTTCCTGCACAAAGAAGGACGTGCTGAATCACCACGTGCTCGTGGTGGCGTAGATGAGGATATCTCACATGTGCTATTATATAGTCTGTCCTCTTTATGAACAGCGTAAGCAAGAAATGCGCGCCAGGTTTAGACCAATCGGGAGTTTTACGCTCTTTTTAGGGAATGTTCTTGAACCGTAGTCTTCTCATCAATGCATTGCAAGGAGGGCGTTATGTGTCGTGCGCATTTAGTTTTTCTTTTAGTACAAACTAGACTCAGCGTATTTACGCTCTGCAAGCGTCTGAACTAATTTTTTTTAATCTCGCGCTTAAATATGACAACACGTCCTCCATAATCTGTGTATTTATTATTTCTTGCACGCTAATCACCATTTTTTTAGTAATCGTAGAGCCTTATAACGCTGTCACAGATAGACAAGAGAAATGGAATGACAGTAAACACATGCTTCCAACCTCTCCACCTGAAACTCTAGCTATCTAAAGCGGTACCTATCTAACAGGATAACCCTAGCTATATGTCTATATAAGGATCCCAACAGCACGAAAACTACATGCCTTCCCTCATAAGTTGAATAGCTTACTGATATGCCTCTCTGCAGACTATGTGATGAGTGCTGTGTCCTGTTGTACAATTCTTTCTGTCGCCGTCTGTGTGCTGGAGGTTGCGTTTCTAGTCAGGTACGCTTCTACACTCTGTTTTCACACTAATGTGACCTTGTAGAGGGCATCGTCTAACCAAAACCGCCATCATGTGAAGACACCTGCACTTGCGCCCCGTGTCCAAGCGCTAGTGCCTCATCAGCGCGCTGTTGCCTGCAGGCTCGCGCGCGTTTTCATAGGCCAAAGCATGCCTCGTATATAGCATCTTGTGCTCGGGCACCATATACTGAAGCATGAAGGAGAGAAACAGTTCGCAGGAAAGTGCAGACGTAGTGATAAACAGTGGCCGAACACAGAAATCACAGAACACAGAAATACAAGGGGTTTCGTCTTCACCGCACCGTCTAGTGTCTTGTCTCGTCTTCGTCAGTACCACAGCGAAGACGAGTTTCCTTGTAGAAACATTACCTCGAAGCTGAGGTGCACATTTCCTGTTCAATGTTGATCATACTGAAACATTTTAGCGTTATAGATACACTCCACTTTCCGGCAGTCATCTTTGTGCTGCACAGTTCTTTGGCAGTGCAAGACGGAGCTATCTCTTGCTTATGGTTATACGAGGAAGTGATAGCAAAGGGCATACAATATTATATTGGCTGCCACGGAAATTGCAAATGTCTTTTCTTTTTCGATGATGGAAACAGAACGGAAGGAAAGCAGAAAACTAGGAGGAGGCTTGAGCTTCACCTTCAAGAGTGGAGCGCGATAGCATTCAAAGACCCCTGACTGCTTCTCACGCTTCCCGACAACTGCAGCGTAGGTAACCGTAACGTTTACCGGGAAACGCTGGCGGCGAACCTTATGCACGAAGGCGAGCTTTCTGGTAGAAACGCGGCCTATTGCGCGGGCCGGTCCCGATGGTAGTGCACAGTCGCGACAAAAAAAAATTACATAGCTTTCCGGTTTTCGTTATTGTTTCGCGCATTTAATACTTAAGTCTGAGAAGATTTGACATAAAAGGCATGCGCTGGCGGTGTCACGCTTCATGACATTTGTTTGTGGGATGTCGTTCTCAAAATTTCGAGGAATAACTTTGCCAAGGATGTAAGACAAGGTACGAGCAACTTTTGTGTGGCTATATAACCCGCATACACCGCATGTCATATAGCAAGGCGTGGCATATACATATACCTAAATATACAGGGAAACTTTCGCTCACAGACAACTCCGCCGACACCGACACCGGATTTTCTGCGACATGGGGCTTAACCATCGTCGCGTTAAATGTGCCTGCACTAGAACAGAGCAGGCACTCGTTCACGCTGCCCGGTGAGTTCTCGAACCAACAAGATTAAGCCATTTGTGTTACAGCTGATCTCTGCCCCCATTTCTGTTCAGAGTGGTGTAATCTAAGGGGAGCTCATTCCGAGAGATCCCGGCACCTGCTGACACATCTGATACAGGCCTCGTAAAGCCGTCGTGTATGTATACACACTGGCTTAACGGGGCTTGTATTTGAAATTCTTTTTTGCGTTGTCGTGCCTGCTGTGTTCACTTCTTGAGAGTGATGTAGTGACGCGTCGATTGTTGCCGAAGCGTTTCGGAAAAGGGTATGCTAAGCAAGTACAGAGGCACGTCGCAATTTAGGCCCTATTGCAGCAACGCAGGACTAACGCAGAGAGCACGTCGTATATGTGAATCAGGCAAATAAAAAAAAAGGTCTCCATTACACCCTGTGAAAGCGGATGTACAGCGAAGCTGTTCGTTAGACGACGTTACACAAGCACCACCACTGCAAGCGACTTACGGCCTGCGTGTGGAAGTGCAGCATATAACCTCATTCTCCGAGGCCCTCCGCCAAGCGCAAGTGTATTACTGAATTAAATGAACGTTTAATACTGAATTTTGTCATAAAATACGTAAAGTACAACTTACACACAAGCTGCAGACATGACAGCTTCGGATTGTTATTTGAATGTGCTAGAACATATAAATCTGTCACGCAGAAACTGAAAGACAAAGCCCTTTTCCAGCTGCCATTCGAGGTCTGTTTGAGTGACCGCGGCCTCTAGCACAGCATACATCCTCATTCTTATAGGCCCTATGCCTAGCGCAAGTGCATTATTGAACTAATTGAATTTCTCAAGGTAAAATGCGTCAGAAAGTTCTTTAAGTACTTCCTACAGACGTGTTAGCATCGGTCTGTAATTCTAATTTAAGAGAGAACATAATTCTGTTAAGTGTAAAATCAAACACAAAGCCTTCCAGCCGCCGTTTGTTTTTGGGTGAGCACGCCGCGAAAAATTCCGACCAACTAGAGGCTAACAGCTTCGCTATAATAAGCAGTAAGTTGGCTTCACAGTTTGATCTTCAAATGACAGTTGTCGCTAATTATCGTCTTCAGTCTCAGTCGCAATGCCACTCCCATACACGCGCTCGCAACGTCACTGTTTTGTCGCCTTTACACGTCATTGCACAGACTGCGCAGCCGCGTATACAGCTTGACCTATAACGACCTCAAACACCCGCAGCTTATAATGCGCTCTCCAGCCGCAGAGAGCACGTGACCCACTTGCAACAATGGTCGTCGCGAGACGGGGCCTTTCATGCCTGCGGACTTGGCGTGCTCATCAACGTCGTCTTACATCGTGTTCCCCGAGAGCGCAGAAGCGGGCGCTGCGATTGTGCGCGGCGTCTAAATATTTGCCTTCGTCCAGCACCTCTCGACCTGGGCGCGCCGTTATAAATAAAGGTTGGGCGAGCGTTCCTTGTGGCCTCCATACGTGTCCGAGCTCCGCACACAAGCGCCAGGCACGTGTGCCGGTGTGGACGCCCAGGCAAGCGGGCCATATGCCTTACACGTCCTTCGTAAAACACACCAGGGAGAGCGCTTTGCACTGCGGGGTGGTGCTCCACGCTGTCAACGAGGTTTCGTTGTTCGTGCGCAAGTGCGCACAATACGTGCTCCGTCAGAACGCTCTTTCGTTCTTTTGCTCCACGCTTCAAGCCATGTAGTGGTTCGTCACAACAGTGCCGCGTTCACCGGCGCTTCAGTGCTGCTGCGATTAGGTTAATCTGCCTGACCGAAATGCTGACGCTGAAAAATAAAATGATATGCAGTTTATTTCTGCAAACCAGTCTATATGCAAAGTTATGCGGGAAAAGAGGGGAACAAAGTTATACTCAAGGCACCTTAACTAGCCTCAAACTTATCAAACGTAATAATAATAATAATAATAATAATAATAATAATAATAATAATAATAATAATAATAATAATAATAATAATAATAATAATAATAATAATAATAAAGTAACCATGAGGAGTCATGTCGTAAGAAGCCAACAAACTAGGACTAACAAAATAGTCAAATAAAATGACTAATAAATGATATGACTAAGAAAAATCGGGGCCATCGGTTGACCCCCTTTCTTCTCGTTCATGAGGGGTCACGGGCAGTTGCGAACAAATAAAAAACACAGGGAACGCCTGTTTTCCTAAAGCGCCTTGTCTTCTTCCTATGACGACGATGAACCACCATAATCGTTCCTTCCTCTCCGTTAGTGCTGTTATCGGAATTCGCAGTTGGCTGTCGGGAACTCCATCAGCTGAGGCGAGTCTTGAACAGCTGAAGTGAAAAAAAAAAAGGAAAGACTAAGACTGACAGGGAAGGACGTGTTTCCTTTTTTTTATCATTTCAGCCGTTCAAAACTCGTCTTAGCTATGAGTCAACTAGTTCAGTTAAATAATATTCTATCAGCTGCCCATCCTTGGTGGTGATGCCGCACGCTGGGTTAGCCAGCTAGGCGTGCTTGGCCACCAATGGTTCCGCCAGAGCACATCTGACGATTTCAAAACGCGGTTTCACCGAACATTCATGATATCATTCTAAGGCAAACAGCGGGCACTGAACACTTGCTGGTGCCAGTTGTATTAAACTCCGCTCTGGCGATGGTAACCCAGACATGAAACAGAGCTCGATGCTGGCAGCGCTGTAACGTGATCTGCATAGAGCAGTGAAGACATTCTAGCGACCAAAGTTAATGGCGCGCCTGGAACTGAACAGTCACGCACATATAATTTCAGGTGGCAATCAAAAGCCCTCCAGGTCAGGTGCATCCCAAAAACCACGTGTATCAGACCCTCGGTTTAAGTTGTGGGCCTTCGTGCGTTCCAAATCTGCATATATTCGACGATGCGGACCACGCACAAGATAGGCTATAACTTTCTCATCAGCGCAGACTTTGAGTGAAAAGTGACGTAGTGTATACAGACTTACAGGTAACACGAGAGGCTATCAAGCAATCTTCGCAGACGTCGCTAGCTTTCTTCAGGCCAGCTTATGAAATGCCTTGGGATTTCCTGCTTTTAAATGCCGCGATTGCACAAGCGTTACAAAGCGTCACGTACAGTCTCTGAACGAAGACTTCGCATCCACATAGCGCAAGACTTTTAATGCGCCTCCCGTGATGGAACCTACCGTGGGTATGTGGTGGAAGAGGCACCGTTCAATCTATAGTAGGCCAACAGTTTCTCCGCAAGACTGCATTTTCTTTCTATCTTGTGGGCTTATTTCATATATATATATATATATATATATATATATATATATATATATATATATATATGTATGTGTGTGTGTGTGTGTGTGTGTGTGTGTGTGTGTGTGCGTGTGTGTGTATATTCTTTCTTTTTTGTCGAACGCCTCAACGTATACGCTTTCCTGGATGGACTTCTTTTTCGGTCCTGCATAGCGCCAAAGATGGAGATAAATCTATGGCGTAGAATAAAGTACGACACTGACAAACCGACAAAAGCCAAAGGGCCATTTCTTGCTACCAGAAAGAGCTTTTTGCAATTAGCGATGAGCTATAGGTGTCCTTATTTTTCTTTGCTCCTTTGGAGATAAGAACCGATGATTACCGAGCCACCCATACGACCGGAGTTGGGTCGACGGGAGAAGAAAAAATGAAGCTGGCGTGGAGAAGAAAGAAGTGGCATCAATAAGAATACGCGAGCGAATTTTAGAACGCCCACGGACGACAGGAGTCGGGAATGGATTCGGATAAGCTTCGAAAAGTGACCGTATCGGAGGCGAAATGCTTCCATGGTACACGCACGCCCTACTGACCCGCGGAGGCGCAGCAGCAGGTTGTCATCGCATTTTGTAAATTTTTAGCTTTCTCTGTACTTTTGGCTGCTGTGTATGAAACCGTGATCACGACTGAGAACTGTCTACGCCAGTCACCTGTGGCCTAGTTGTCCTAAAAAGAAAGTAGAGTTCATCTGCTGTTCTAGCTGGGTTAGCGTTAAGGTTAGGGTTAGGTTTATTTATAAAGGTTAGGCTCGGTTAGGTTAGTTGTAAAACAGCAGGCATATCAGGGAAATTTCGCAACGTCAAGGCATCACATGACACCGTGATACAAGCGCCGACGGTTCAGACAAACAGTTATTTGTAAAGAAGGTTGATCTAGCTCCTGCTCTTCAATACAATATTTTTGTTTTTCAGTACGATACACTATCGCGATAACGCGAACCTTATGTTTTATGTAATGTGGTCGCATTGTAATGCTTTTTTCTTGTGTATTTTCTATTTTCATCTTCTCAATGACATTCATGCCTCAACAATGTCGCTATGGTGTTCGTTGACTCACGCAGTCACTCAAATTTATGCTCTCTCTCCCTCTCTTACTTTAATCGACGCTAGTCAAGCGAAGTTGCAATGGCAGAGAATGTTGCCTGGATTGTAAGTAATTTTCCTTGGTGTATCTATCCAGATCCACAGAGAAGAAATTAAGATCTGTAGCAAGCAAGTATGGTTCGGTAAGGTGTTGGCGTTATGCTAGTTAATTCGTTACGTACTATACTTTATATCAGCGTATTGCTTTAAGCCTGAAGGACGACCGAGCCAACGAAGAACAAGATATCTTGGGAACTTGGACTCTACATTGTCACCCTCATTTAGAGCCACTGGGGTATTGCTGCACTTTTTTAAGACGACAGTGCTTTGCGACCACCTTTATCTGAGCAGCCCACACTGTCGTGTGTGCACGCACATAGCTTATTCTTTTCTTCTCCCTTCCCCTTCCCCATTTGTAGGGTAGCAAATCAAGTACAACCTAATTAACCACCTTGAATTTCTTTATTTTTTATCGCACTTACTTGAAAGTAAGGCACACAAGACACGACTGAGTGAACAGAACGTCGCCTTTCACTCGCTCGTGACTTTTGCACTGTTTTCAAGCGTCGCGAAATGAGTTCTCGAGTGTGACCGCATAGGAGAACTGCATTTTCGGATCTGAACAAGCCCGCTTTAATGTGAAGTCGGTGTTGGCTCCAGAAACATCACGCACAGAGTGCGGGGACGAGTAATCAATGTGCACACCTCCTCACTCTCGCAGGAGGGTCGCACGGCTCTGCACATGGCCGCCGCCAACGGCTACGTGGACACCGCTCGAGCTCTCATCCTAGCTGGAGCCAAGGTCAACGCCCTGGATGCTGTGAGTCAGATTGATCTACTTCTTACAGACGTCGCCCACAATTTGAATAATTGCGGCACCGTAAAACAATCAACGCTCTTAGTTGCTCTCAGTTCAAGCGTCAGTGGTATCAAACAGCTACGGCAGCATCAGTAGTCGTATGGTGACGGCTCTGGCCTGAGTAGCGAGAAAGTTAATTGTCACCCTTGCTTTATTCTGACTTGACTGCTTCAATGAGTGGAAGATCCTCAAGGAAATAGATAAGAGTAGGCACGTTAACCAGAAAAAAAGCAACAGAAAATTAAGTGAACGATAACCATAAAACCTGTTATCTTAGAATGTTGTAGAGCAATTGAACGTTCGTCGTATTTAGCTTGCTCGCGTGGTGTACTTAAGCTACGCATTAATCGTTCCCAGAGATATGGTCGACAAAGCTTTCTCATCTTTTTCACGCAGAGCCATCAAAGGAAGAAAAGAGTTAATTATGTACGCTGCGAATTAAATTCACAAATGTTCCTGCTTCTCTGCTGTTCGGGACACGACTAAAAAAAATTATGACTGAAAATTTGAGCTGGTCAACAGCGCCTGCAGCACGCAGCCTACATACGTTTCTTCCCTGTTGGTTTGTTGGTTCGGTTCCGTCATAAATGGGTTACTACGACGCGAATGAGATAGTATATCTCTCGAATACACCATTTCGCTGTTCTTCAGAGCAAAAATAAATGAATGAGTACATATAAAGGTAATAATGGTAACACTGCCGTGACGCACCATTCAATCGACACCTAGGATGCGATCTCGTACGCGTTACGAAATTGAACGGAGGCGCTCCGTTCTTTACGTCACGATATAGGCGGTCCGTTCCGTTGTGTTCGTCCAATAGCAAACGACACGGAATGATTGACAGCAGATATCATGTCACAATTGACGTCATGGCGTTCGTCATGGTTCAAATTGACCAATCGTGTGCCGCTCGGTGGAACGCACCGCCTCCGTTCTATTCTGGAACGCGTACAAGATCGCACCCCTAACGTCTGTCGGCGCCGCTACTGAAATGCAGGATCCACTTTTCCGGAGTTTAACCTTTGGCAAAAGGTCGTTTTTTTCTCTCGGCTAATATCGACGGAAGGTGCAAGAAGGTAGTAAAAGTTCAGGCTAATTTTATGACGCATAATGTAAAAGGCACAGCTACAAACGTCGTCCCTGCACAATCCACTTATCACAGACACGGCATCTATACCCCTCAAAAGCGTCACGCCTATATATATATAACGCTGAGAAGGAAACCAAATGCAAGAGAAGTCTTTCAGATGACCAGAATTTATTAAGAAGTGTGGCCGTGGTGGTATCGTTGACGCCAAGGCTTAAAGGCTTATCACAACGGTTATGGGTGCGAACATTCAGAAGGGAAACAAACGCTCCGCGTTCTCGAGAACTCCCGATATAAAAGTGAAACGTGCGTACGAGAACGTCCGTGGAGTGCGCGTGTGCCGAGAACTGCTACGTTAAACTCCCGTGCACCGAGCAGATCGAGGTCCACCGCTTCAGCGGCATCGCGTTATCAGTTATAATTTATGCTACCCACGATAACGACCTAGGAATATTGAAGAAAGGAAAACATAAACAGGCCGCCCGCTTCACGCAGCAAGCGCAATCGCCTCACCGTCTGCAGGCACGCACAAAGCATACATGAAGCGAAAAGTAGAGAAAGGAAGACGAGATCAAGGTGGAAGACGGAATGAAAAATCCAAGGACTCGCCCCAAGGCGTCCGGCGTGTTGAGAACGAGAGAGAAGGTATAGAGGCGGTCATCCCAGCAGCGAGAGGAGGCTAGCGGGGTGTACAGGGTGTGACGAATGATCATAACCGCTGCCTGTGGGCCGCGGCCAGCTGGGGAGGAGGCCGCCAAGACGAGCTGAACGCGGACGTGCTCTGCACACGAAACGCGACGCCAAGCTGAGAGATGCCGATGCACTGCTGCGTTCGACTTCTGCCAGGAGCAGGCATAGTGGCCCTTCAGTATACGGGCAGTGTTTCGCTCTCTTACGTTGGTCCACACGCTTAGGCAATTTTCGCACTGCCTTGTCGTATAGGCTTTACACCACGGTTGAGCTAGCACCGGCAATGACGCATTAGTAAAGCGCCGAGTAAAAACGAACAAAAACGGTTTCTTCGTACTTTAGCGCTACTGCGCCATGGTTACGGCCTTGTAGCGAGCGTACAATGTAGTGGGTTTTGTCCTTAACGGACACATTGTTTATGTTATCCCGCAATTTCGATGCAAATGTTCGCGGTCTTTCGCGCTTTCTTTCTTTTTCTTGTTTTTGTTCTTCCCCTATTTAGATATGTGACGCACACAAGCTGTTTCGTAAAATGTGACCGAATCGGCGCAAACAGTAAAAGTATAACGTTGTCGCAAGTAAAATTTTGCATGATAAAACATAGAAGGCGCTTCAAGCGAGAGCAAGCTTCACGAATCAGTACAAGCAACATCACGGGCTGTCGCAAGTATAGGGAAGAAAGTTTAAGGAAAAACAACACCCACATGAGCAAAGCACCTATAACTTCGCGTAGTATACCTGTATACACTAGCATATATTGTGCACAACAATGCTACCGTCCCACACAATTTTTGAGGGCCGTTAGCGGCGGACACTCTTGAGTGGCGCTTGTTGGTCATTGCCTTTCGGGCGCGTGCTTCCTTTTCTTCAAATGCAGCCCTCGCTTCAGCTCCCACGGCTTCACGAGAAAGCGAAAGTGCGAGATAGGATGCCACTGAAGATCGATGGCCAGCGAAAGCTCGCTTGAGGCCCTGGAGAGCGCGCCTTGGATTTCCAAGCGGGGTGTGTAGAGGCGCCTATAGCTTGCATGCACGCGCACGGAGCTACCAAATCGCAGAGGCAACGCACCGCGCCTGGACCGCCTTCCGTGATGGATGATGCTCTAATGAAAGTCGCGCAACGTAGGCCACGTTGCTGCTTTTTCTTAATGTCGCCATACAGGCGAGACAAAAAAGGAAATAATAATCCGTCGTTTGAGTGCAGTGGTTTCGCTATACGACAGTTGCCTAGTTGTTACACGTGGCACACCGACCCACGACGTGCTGTAGCACTTCTCCGGTTAGGTTGGCGATAATTGCGATGGTTATACGAAACTATATCATGGTCACGTTTCTTTCAATTTTTTTTCTTCGTTTTCTGTTTCTTCTGTATATTTTTTTTTGTTATCAATGTTTATAAACGTACTTCTCGCGTCCTCTTTCTGGACACGCCGCGTTATGAAACTGTCAGTGGAACTACCTGTAAATGCGCGACGCGTAACTTTTATATTCTATCAGACCATCCTCTGATAGACGCCCTGTTCTGTGCATAGTTCTTCATAGTCCGTATGTGCATTCTGCTATACGCCATAAAACCTGCCATCCAAACCTAAAGAAAACACTAAATATAGCGAATTATACGCCTCTATACAGGGGCAAGACAGTCAACTCTCGCCGTTATATAGAGGCAGTTTGGTATAAGTCAGAAAAGACGCAAACGCGAAAGACCACTGGCGTCGCCACTGTGAAGTTCTCGCACCAACTGGGCTTTGACGTCACAGATTTCGACAGCGTCTCCTCGGGTCTAGGCAGCTGTCAATATGTATAGAAGAACCACATTGCACTAAAAACGAACCAATGACTCGGCCTATCAAGTTAAGGAAATTTTACCAGAAATGACAAGAAAGAATATGAGAAATTACTAGCGAATGTGTGACTCCTCTGATGTATCGGTGTTAAGGTATCGGCGCGAAATTCGAAGAAAATTTTGCGCTTCATTTCGTTCACTAGTAATCAACCGTCTTTCCGCCAAATGAATGAAAGCGATATTTTCTATGAATACTTTTTTACTAGTCTCATTTAGAGTTCCTCTGTAACGTCCCTGTAGGTTTAGCATGGAAGCTTCCAGATGTACGACCGACGGGAAGTATTGACAGTCAACCACAAACGTTTACGGACCACGGGATTTCCGAGCCGCCTGTAACAGTAATCAGTAAAACCGAACATCACAATGACGTTCACAAATACTGAGGCTGTAAATTCGAATAGTAGGCTGCGTTGCGAGGCCGCGCACATTTCGTGTTACGTAAAAATTTGTGGCCGAGTGTACAGCGGTACGAAGGAGCTCTGTTGAAATTAGGAACTAAAGGCGCACATTGTCCTTGACAGGATATTCTCCTTAAATCAAAGGTGCGTACACTCCGTTTACTGAACGGCTATGACGTTCTGCTGCTCCTTGCTGGATTCATCAGAATAGGAACGACCTAGAATGCTAAAGACAAACCCTAATTTGCACTGGTAAACTATTATTTCTAAACCCCTCATTCATTTGGCGGGAAAAGACTGATCATCACTGGACAATAGGCGGGCTAAACTATGCTTTTCAGAATTTCTTGAAAAGAACTTCAGAGTCCGGCACGTTCGTGCATCCCCGACGATTTCCCAGCACCTTCTATTAATTGGACCGGTTTGTCGCAAGGACAAGCTCACCAAACTTGTTGAACTGGGTTATAGTTTCCTCTAGGAGGCAATGTAGTCGGTCACCCGCCGTGGTGGCATAGTGACTTTGGCGTTTCACTGCTAAGCCCGAGGCCGCGGGATCGAATCCCGGCCGCGGCGACTGCATTTCGATGGGGGCGAAATGCTAAAACGCCCGCGAGCCGTCTAGTGGGTGCACATTAAAAAACCCAAGGTGGCAAAAATTATTCCGGAGTCCCCCCATCATCGCGTGTCTCATAATCATATCGTGGTTTTGGCACCGCAAAACTCCATAATTTACCTGACGCAGCCATTTTTCACCGACGCGCAGTTAACTAAGCAGCCCGAGAAGGTATCGTCAAAATTCACGTCATTTCAGCTAGTTTCTGCTGAAACTTCGGGGCGCTGTCGGCACTCGCCTTTGGTTCTTGCGGCTTTTCTGGCCTACCAATAAGGGTTGTAAGAATGGTAACGTTTGAGACCAAATCGATTACGAATTGAATATTGTAAAATGCCAATTGAATCGAATATTGAATACTTTTCGAATAGTTTTCGAATAGACAGCTGGTTTCACAATTCGTGTAAAACGATGTTTGTATTTTAGTATTTATTACGTTAGTAAGTTTCTCTCCGTTGCGAAACGTCACTAAAAGCACAAATGGAGCATTAGAGGCAAGTAAGCAGTTTGTTGGCACACACAAGAACCTTCGTAGAGTGCGAATGGGGTGAGTTTTCATGTTTTAGTGCCTATACCAGAGTCATTTGACACTTCTTTTTTTAAGTATCAAAGGACTCGGCCTATGTGCCGGAGGGGATAAAATTTGCTTCAACTTGATGCTTAAATCCTCCCACTTGACGTTTTCAAATATTCGAAAGCAATTAAAAAAAATACTCGTATTTACGAATAGTGACTACCCAGTTCGAATACCAAATCGAATAGGACACTACCCGATTCTTTATCGGAAACTTTAGAAGATTCACACACCCCTGCTACTAAGCCTCCTATCACTGTAAAGGAAGCCGCTTCGCTATAGCAGAAGGGAAACTTACTAATAGGGTTTGAATTCGCATTCGTCATTGTTGTCCCATTGAGATCGCTGCTGTCCGCTTTGTTGCTTATCAGCCGCCTACGACGATTATTGGAACACGCCACGATATCTAATCCATGCGCGGCGCCCCGTCAACGACGGCTCTTTGTACACACCTCCCCGTGTACAGCGGCTCGGTCGTCTTCTCCGCTGACACACTTTAAGGTCCGGCAGCGCCACGTTGCATCGGAATGCAAACACGGTGGTCATCGCGGTAGCCCGTTCGCGCCGCGCGGTTAACTTCGCGACGGTGGCGGCGAGCGCGGCTTCGTTCGGGAGCCGCGGCGGTGGCGCACGCTTGACCCATATTTGGCCCGAAACGCCTTCCCCCCGGCCTTCTCCGCCCCCCCCCTCCCCCCCGGCATGCCAGAAGAGAAAAGCGGAGGCATCGGGAGGCCTTTTGTTCTTGGGAGTCCGGAGGCGACGCCAACATCACGCCGTACGCGGTGCGCAGTTTGTCCCTTCGTATATTTTCTTGTTCCTTTGCTCGAACTTCTTTGCAAGAAGCGCTCGCTGCCACTATATAATAGGCGGCGCACGTCGGGCGCTTTGCGGGAACTAAATCTGTCTGCAGAGAGAGAGAGAGAGAGAGAAGGAAACAGTTGCTATATTTCCACCTACCCATTCCCCCGCTTTCATTTTAAACTCGCATCAGCAAAAGCCGCAGACCGCTGGAGAGGGAGTGAGAGAGTGGACGATGACTTTTATGGAATGCGGACAGGTTAGCCTGGCCGGCAGGCCTGACGCGCTGCTGATATGGGTGAAACCGGGCGCGACGCACACTGCCGTCTGTGTGAACTCACATACACGCATAATAGTTTGTAGCTGCAGCAGCATCGGCGCCGCATCAGAATTACGCAGACGCTCGCAAAGCAGGTGCCACTGGCACGCGCCGTCAGGTGCTAGCGTTGGAGGATATTCAAAGAACAATGCTACGCTAAGAGGTCGGTCGTGTCGGTCTGCTTGCTATCTCGGAAGGCCGAGACTCCGCCGGTGTACGCGGTCGCTCGTCGCCGCAACTTGAAAGTGCGCACACATTCTCAAATGTACTTACGAATTCTTTGTGAGTGTTGCGGTCTTAAGGAAGCGTTAGCGACGCTTTCGTCGAGAGGATTGCAAGAGTGCTGCGTGTCCACACGACGCCCTGCATCTCAATGCACGAATCGCGACGCATTTTTATTCCACTTTGTTTTTATAAGGTGGCTGCAGAGGTCTTTACAGCCTTCTGCTTTCGGACCTCCTCCTGTGTATTCATTTGCATGCAGCTTCATACTATAGGAGCCTAATAAACTCGGTCACGATTGTGATCTCAATCCTCCAGGGCATAGCACCCTGAACGTGCGAAACGAACTGTGCGTATCATATACGCATAGCCAAGTTAAGAAGTGTTTGCGAGCTCGAATATGAATTGGCTGCTATAAGAAGCCACGTCGAGAAACTGACTGTTCTCTTTAAACTCGACCGAAGCTATAGGGATACGTCGTGTGTCCAGAAGACAGTACATTAGGTGGGCTTCGGTGTATTCACTGTCTTGAGGGGGATTTTGCTCCATGCGGAATTTTCTGACTGGCCTTGATTACTCATATTATTATAGACACACCACTATCGCTTCCGTCGAAAAGTTTGGAATATCTATGACATTTTAATGACTACTCGCTCTCGAACGTCGTTATATAGGTATCACTCTAATATATAATGATTACAGAAATATTATATGAAGGAACGAGGATCAAAAGATGCAGTTGGCGAAATAAAGGAAAGACAGACCTCTCATCGAAAGTTTCCGACTAGGCATATGCGCTCAAGTGCGCGGGCGTTGCTGAAACAAAGAAGAACGGGTCATTGTTTTCGCCATTGTCTTCGTTACGGTGGCACATTGCTTCGCGCGCTGGCATTCAGCTCACGATACCACAGGAATCGAAATGGACGTCCACGCCATGGACGTAGATTGCCTTACGTGACGTCGTAGGCGTGCAAATTGAAGCCCTTGCGCGATAACGTATTCAGTACCATGCGATAGCGCAATGAAAGAATGAAAGAACGGTTAAGAAAAGAAGGAGAAAAAGAGAAAGGACAAGAAGGAACGGGAAGCGCGTTACTTAATCGCCCGCGTATATAGTCGTAGGCGTTACTGCGCGAGGCCGTACCCTAAACAGAGGTGCTGCATAGCTAACGCAATACAGGGACGCGATGAAGCATATAACACGACGCCTGCATGCGCGCACGTCAGTGTATACGCGCGAAAGCCCAGCGAGCGAAGCTGAGTAATCAATTATCGACGAGGGAAAGAGTGAAAGAGGTCTCCCCGTAACTTGCCACTGCGCACTCGCCGCGGCGTGATCGAAAGGGCCCTAAGCCCCACAAGCACACCTTCGAAGGAACTAGCACAAAGAAAAAAAAAAAGAAAGAAAAACTGCCGAACGAAACGCTTGTCCCGCGAGTCCAAGACCACACAAGTTGGAAGGCCTCCGAAGCGCGCGCCAATCGCTGCACGCATTCCAATAATACGCCATCCACGCGGCGCAGGACTTGCAACGCTACATAATCGAAGCCATGGCAGTTACACAGCGAAGGCCACCTGTCCACCAACGATCTCACTGCGTCTTGCTAGGTGCTTCATCTCACCCCCGTAATCCACAGCCGCGTTTGCCACGGGGTGGGGGGGGTCAGTTTTCCTTCCCGGCCTTTTGGCCATCGCCGTCCGTCATGTCTCGCGATGGACGCGACATGAATGCGCAATTCGATTTCCGGAGGCTGCATGCACGGGGTGCACGCGTCGACTGTGCTGCGCCGGCTGCCGGAGGTCCTTTCAACGGCCCGTGACGAGGCCGCTTGCGCCTTCGGTGCGAGATACAATGTGCCCGCGCTGCGTCTGGTGGCACGCTGCTGGCGAGACTGTCCTCGTTACGCGGTGAACCCTTCATTTCGTGCGCCCCCACTGACGTCT
The DNA here is from genome assembly GCF_050947875.1 of Dermacentor variabilis. NCBI lineage: Eukaryota > Metazoa > Arthropoda > Arachnida > Ixodida > Ixodidae > Dermacentor > Dermacentor variabilis. Next base: position 120,232,440 of record NC_134573.1, read on the forward strand.
CGATCCTTTCGCGATGGGTGCCGTGAGAACGGCGTCGCAGCTTCGTGAATTGCAACAGTTTTGTGCGAGTGAATGCGGTAACCGGGACTGCGACGTTTCTTGGATTCTGATGACGTGATGACACACTGGCTTATGTTCCTCTCTCAGATCATTAACGATATATATATATAGAGAGAGATAAAAGAGATGAGAAAGGCAGGGAGGTTGACCGGAAGATAGATATCCTGTTTGCTACCCTGAACTGGAGAAGGGGTAAAGGGAGAAAGAAAGATGTTTAAAAAAAAGTGCACACGCATGAAAAGAGTAACAAAGGGGGTAAAAAAAGAAAAACACAGACACACACAAAGGGACGTAGGAGTGTCACAGACGCTCAAGTAGGTCACCTGACCGAAGCAACCACAGCAATGCCTTCACCGCCTTCTGGTGTGAAGGTCGCATCAGCCGGCACTCCAAGATCGTCTGCTCAGAAAGCGACCGGTCATCGAGGCGTGCCAACATCGTCACGAGCGGCTGTCTCTGGGAACTGTAGCGAGGGGACGTAACAGAGGGGACGTTCTATTGTTTCCTCGCTGCCGCAACTATCACAGGCAGCACTGTCAGTCATTCCGGTGCGGAAAGCAAATGCATTAACGAGAAAGCTGTAAACGTTATGTAAATCTGTTGCCACTTTGTACATAATTTATCTTTAGAATTCTTGTGTCTATTTCTTTTTCGAGAGGTCTATATCTTTTCTCTTGGTCGTATCGGTTAAACAAAAATGAATAGCCAGTATGTTTGATGATGCCGACGGCTACACAACTTATGCTACACATTCACTACTACTACTACTACTACTACTACTACTACTACTACTACTACTACTACTACTACTACTACTACTACTACTACTAATAATAATAATAATAATAATAGTTACACAATTAGAACGCCTTTACTGCTCTCTCATTCAACGATACTACCTCATGCGCTCGAAAGAGCGTCAGAATGATTGGGAGTGGCGAATAATACGCGCAGCGAGGATTACAATTCCTCGCAGGCATCGGATGTTATACAGGAGCCCTATAACATTAGACTATTCCAATCTGTTTTTATTCCGATCTCCTGACATCAAATTTACATAACCGCTGACGTAAGCATTGGGCGGAGACCCGCAGCGTTGTTTGAAGAACCCAATCAAACGCTCTTCTCGTTTATAGGAGGTCACCTTTGTTTGATTTCAAAGTGAATAGCATTGCCTACATTGAGATGTCTTTCCTGTGTAATTGGCTGAAAAGAGGCGAGGAACACGCAGAAGTGGAGATGGTTTCGATGGTGCCGAGTGAGCTCAATGAAAGTAGATAAGCGAATGGGGAGGGTGGTGCCGGCGTCCGAGATTGGCCCGCTTCCCTGTGTTTAAGCTGCGGTGGCTGGTCAAAAATCGCGGTGGCGTGCAACGGAAGGTTAAAAAAATGGCGCTATTTAACGGGTCCTCAGCGAAGAATAGTAGGCAAATAGATGTCGTATACGTGCCGAAAGATCTCGACGACGTTATATTGCCACCCAAAAAGAAAAAAAAAATTATACGTCGAGAAACCCATTTTCGCCCGCAGGTCCGAGCAGCCAGTGTTAGAGCGATCGGTAGGAAGACGACTTCTATCCCTCTCGGAAAGGTGCAGCCTCCGGCTGTTCCTAAAAAGAAATAAGTTTTTTCCGGCATATTAATGCATATTTAACACATTCACGCCACTTTGACGCGGTGAATTTTCGCGGTTTTGTGACGGCGCGTGACAGAAAGTCGAAGTGGGCGCAGCCAGAAAATGTTTTTCCCAGTAGCGGAGGGCTAATGACAAAGAAGGTGTGGAATCACAAATGATTATTTTTCTTTTGGACTAAGGAGCCTTCCCACCTTAGGGTGATACCGGGCCTCGCTGGGGTCAATGTTTCGAATCATAAACGTTTCTTTCTCTCTCTCTCTCTCTCTCTCTCTCTCTCTCTGTGTGTGTGTTCTGTCTAACCATGCATAATCAGTCTGCACACGTTATTCAGATGGGGAGTTATCGTCGTTTTCCTGACGTCGCGTTACAGGCAGGCGAAGCTGGAGTAGTCCAAACAAATGTTCGCCAATCGGGGAGGGTTGATTGCATAAATGGAATAAAAACAGTTTGGAAAAGTTTTACGCTATAGCACCCCATTTAGGTTCACAAAAAACCGCAAGCACAGGCAGTGCATTAGGTTTGAAATTTGTAACTTCCCTGCCTTTCTCTTATTTGCATCTCTCTCTCTCTTAACATTTGTATGCAAACGTACGTAAACGTAAAAATGTAAAAGTACATTGAAGAATTAAGTCGGTGCAATGCGCAGGTTATTAGAAATATTGCTTGGAGTTCTGCTGTTGGACGCAAATTTGCTGTTTGTAAGCAAGCAGCGGCGGTATCATTAGAACCAAATGCGCCAGTTTCGAAACACGTCGAAGAACCCCAGAGGTTATATCTAATTCAGACTCTCCAGAGCGGTGTCTCGTGTACTGAAAGCGTAGCTTCTGGAACCGTAACTTATCAAACATTAAATCAAAAAAGCAAATATGCCCAACTACGGCTCAGAATGAGCCGAATTTTCCGAGCGCTCATTATGACGCTACATTTATTACCGAACGTCCGAAAGTGTATACGCATGAGTATGCATATCTGTGCTGATATTCCTCATTTATTAAACTATGAAAACAATATATATACCCATGTAAATTCCTTTTGAGCAGCAATTAGAGCATCACCGTGTGCGACACCAACTTCCAGCTTCTTTATTTGCGACCACGTACATGCACTGTCCATATTTTCAAGGTTGGTCTTACGATCTCTACATAGAAATGCAAATGCACACCGCATTTTTAGGCTGCACTCTTCAGGCCCCAAAGCATGTCTCATCTATAAGCTGAAATTCAGTGCCCCAGATGGTCCGGGATTTGCTGCAATGGCTCTCGTGTTAAGGCTGTACATGTCAGTTTATATGCAGAGGAAGCCATTCGGTGTATAGGTGGAGACAGCGATTACGCCCGAGAGGATTCTCGTCCTCAGTTTATGGCGATTCCGCAAATAATTACAGCGAGGCCACGCCCCGCGTTGTACGATCACTTCCCTCAACTCCTCGCAAGCAGAGAAGTCGTTACGCGCGCGTAAGGGCTGATGAAAATTTAGACGCCGGCACGCCACAGTTGCTGTCACTATATAAACTGACGAATATCACCTCAGCATTGTTAAACTACACGCCTGCGATGCGACGCTGCTGCCAGCCAGATTCGGCCGCGCAACTTTTGCTATACAGGAAGGGGAAGCGCATAAAAGTCGCGCAAAGAACGATTGCGATCTCCCGGCACTCCAGCCGTTAAATTTACACTCGCGAAAGCCACGTAACATACAGTGATCACGGCTGCGAGCTGGAACGCGAGGTTGCACACCGAGACGGGCAAGCGAGCGCGTTTTTATGGCGGACAGTCAACTGCTTTCCACCGGCACCAGTTCCGGAAAGCCCTTCAGCTGTTTTTTTTTTCTTTTCTTCTTCTTCTAAGTTATCATTCTCGGCTTCGACATCTTTCTCATAGCCGACTATAAATAGGCTTCCAAGCTCCTGCTTTCATTGCCACACGAAGACGCGAACTGTCGGGTCTCACTATTTCGAAGCTTGAAAGAGTTGGCCGGCCCGAACGAATGTGTATATAGCATCTATGGGGAATCGTGAGACGTGCCCGGCGTGGCAATGCGCGCCTGTGCAGTTCCAGTCGCATCTTTTGGGGGGCCACAGACCTTCGGAGTTGCGCCGGCACCGGAATGCGACAACTCGGCTGAAATTCGGAACCCTTTCGGGGTGATCGCGATATATTTAGGAAACGTTTGGGAGGCTTTTCAGTGAACATATTCCAAGCGATAATTCGACTGTGAGAATTTGCTGAAGTCGAGCTTCCAGAGCCAGAATGTACCGATGACAGCTTCATCCACTATGGAAATAAGCAGACCATCACCTTTTCGTATTTAGAAACATTTGCGATTAGCTGTTTTTTTTAGATGCGGGTACGTTCTGGATACGTAATAGCGCATATGTGGCTATGTCGACTCAAGTGCGGTTTCGCTGGCGTCAAGGCCTCGCAAAACTTCACTTACACAGGTGTGCTTCTTGACTTGCCAGCGCACGAACATAATCCAATATGATAGCGATCGAAACGGGTGTGAACGCGCGGGCGAGGCGCGGGCGGATCACGTAAGCTATTTTTTTTTTTTTACTTCATTCGCCAATATATACTCGCCTTATCGACTTATACGCATCCGTTGTTTACGCCTGTTGGAGGCACGCAGGAAATTACCCTACCACGACACCTTTATGTTTTAGCGTGTAACAAAAGCCTTGTCTCGCTGTCTATAGCTGCTGGTGACACGTAACGTAATGCCAGAAAAGGAATACGTTTAGCACATTCGCTCGCAAACCATAGTAATATACCGCCTACTGCAGGTAAAGCCGGCCATGGTTTTTCACTGCGCAAAGCAGGGAGAATACGCCAGTCACGACACTGCCTTCTGCATATCGAAAACATATTTCCTCTATCTTTCCTTCGGCATCTTTTGCACGTTTGACTTTTGAGCGTCCAGTTACAGGCTCTCCTGCGCCTGCAAGCTATTACGCTAAATTAGGTTAGGTTAGACCAAGCGAGGTTAAGTTAGGTCGCGGCCACTCCGTTAACCGGGTCCTTCGCACACAACGCTTACGCTAACAACGCACGGGCACGGAGAGCGCACCGCTCCTATAGAGACCAAGAAATTATTACCTAGAAGCCTGGCAATACAGACATCGACTCGCGTACGCCTGATCCCGTATGAGTAGAACATGCGGCCAGTCTTTCGCTGCTGCGCCGATACACACCCGCTGGATGCCGCTATGCTACAGGCTTGGAACAACCGTGTTAGAGGTACACCCAGCATTTACGAGGCGCAGTGCTCTTAAAAGCTTCGCACGCTGAGCGTAATTTGAGCCGCGCGCTACACTTGTAACGAAGCTGCCGCCTCGCACGCTTTAAGAGCAGCATCCATCGAGGCTTCTAGGGGTGTTAAGAGGAAGGAATTCAGGAGGAGCGGGGATGTTGCATACGGGGGCGCGAGTCGGTGCATACATGTTGGTTGGGGCCCTCATTTTCGGTTGCTGCGGTTCGCCCTGCTTCGTCGCGTATCGCACGCTCCCTGCACATATTAGACGCGGGCGAGAGATGAGCACGGCACTCGTCGCAGTGAAACGTCGTTAAAGAACGGCGCGCCGTCTTCCTCCGAGCACCGCCGCCGTGAGGCCGCATTTGCATACGGCTTCCGCTGGCATATTTTACAGGCAGACGCCACGAAAGCGGATCGGTGGGCGTATCGCTGGCGAAGCGCGAATTTCTGGGCTCCCAAGTCAAAGCACGTGCGGCTTCCGCTGTATCCTTTATTTATTGCTTTTCACCATTATCAAAGTGGCGCTATACTCCATCGACGCCATGTGTTAGTTATACGCTAAATGCGTATCGCGAAAACCCAACATTGCGCAGTTGTCGTACGAGCGTGGTCGAGCCAGGAGAAAGAAGTATGGGTGTGGGCCGGGCGTTCCACGACTCGAGATAAACCTGCATCGGGATGCGCCCGTGTTTGTGCTTCCACGAAGAAACCTGAATATGCGCAGCATATGCGAGGGTATACGGTGGGAGAAGCGATGAAAACATGTTCGCCTTACTTCGGCACCGACCAAGAGCGACAAAAATTCGCGCGCGCTGGGAACGGTCGGAATTCATAAGCGGGTAAAGGGGACTGGAAAGAAGCAAGCTCACAGTCACCACATGTTGCAGGGCGTTTGGTGGAAAGCGTGCCATTTGTTGTTGTTTTCTCGCTACAACTCGGGTCCACTACCAGGCAGACACAACAAACCACTCTATGGTAACAATTAAAAAAATTACTTGTACTGTCCATGCGGTTTATAAAGCTAGAGATTGAGTGCAAATAGGTTCAAGGCACCGAAACCCGAAATGCATTCAGTGATGTTGCAGTTTTGCTTCCGCTGCTTCTCTTATGAATAACAATGGCAATGCACATGACAAAAATCGGCCGTTTTGTTAAAATTGTTGGTCGCTCCTCTCTTCATTCATTCATTCTTGCATTACGGGACTGAAGAACCAGAAACTCTTCTGGTTGACCTCCTTGCCTTTCCCATCCCCTTTCTCTCTCTCTCTCTCTCTTCGCAGCAAATATGTTGCTGGCTTGCCCACAACGTTAAATCCTTGTATGAATAAAAGGACGACGCGAAGTATAAAGTGAATGTTTATTTTTCCTAACGAAATGGGCGGGTGGACGTCTAACAAATTCTAGGTCTGCGGCGAGCCCCCATTTTTTCTCGTCGAAGCAGCACTGAGAGAAAAACGAAGTGGAAACATCGTGCAACGACGCCTTCGCTTCGTCACCTCATCGCTCTTCGCACGTCCAGCCCGCGCCGTCACTCCGCAGCTCGTAAGCTGCGCGTGGCGCTTGCCTCATGGCGCATTCAAAGCTTTCACCCGAGCCGCCCTCGTCAGTGACGTCAGTTCAAGTCGAGACTGCTTGTGGGTTGACGCGGGGAGAGAGAGAGAACTCTTTGACGTTGTGAACAGGGCGCTGATTGTGTTGATGGCCTGCCACTCTTGAACTAGTCCTCTTGCTTACGGAGATTCGCAAGCGTATGTTTATACGAGTATGGTTTTGCTGCTGGAGGACGTACTTACGCCTTGCATCGTGGAGCATCCAGAGGCAGCAGCGTGCGTTGCTAAAAGCAATCCTGCAAGCCTTGCGAAAGCCGTTTCAAGAAGCGGGGCGGGAAACACACAAGACAGGTGACAGCTGCTAATTCAGCTTCATTCAGCAACACTTATTTTGTGCGCATACGTATCCAGAAATTTACGACGTCCGGCGTGTCTCTCTCCAGACAACTTTGGTTCGTTGCAAAGTTAACTCGCGGAGTGCTCCAAATGGCATTTCTCGCAAGGCAGGTGTCATTTTGAGACGCAAAATTCAATTTGTTATTAATAATGCCCCCACAAATGATGACAGAATCAAGAACACTATATGATTTGCGCACACAAATTAGCCATTCCTTGAACAACTTCAAGCAAAAACTGTGCGGGCGTGATTATGCCTAGTTAATTTTAGTTCATGAACGCATCAGTTGACGAGGCCACTCTGATACATAATATTTAAGATAATCAGCATTGTCAGCTATACATTAGTGTGCATGGCAGAACGAATGTGTCTCTCCATTTCGCACCAAATACTAGTCAAAGGAATGTTGCCGTGCCATTTAACCCGAATTGAAGCCTTATCGAGCGTGGCCGTACAATGCCCTCCGACGCGCACTCAGCTTACAGATTTCCCCTGAGAAGAATGACTCATATCCATGCGTTGAACGCTACACACGTTAGCTTGCCTAAACCACACTGTCTCTCTCTCTCTCTCTCTCTCTCTCTCTCTCTCTCTCTCTCTCTCTCTCTCTCTCCTTCTTCTTCTTCTTAGACGCACTTCCGCTGACCCAAACGTTCCCACACGGCGTGCCACCATACGCCGTGCCAGCCCGATTCTCGCGTGAGAGTGGGCAGTATGCGCATTCGTGGTCAGTGTATACGCGCAAGAGTGATGCACGCACATATACTCGCGGTCACCACCAAGCTTGTGTGCGTAGCAGTAGAAGAAGACGCCGTACCCGCCATAACACGTTTGATCAGCCATAACGCAGCGCCATGGGAATCTCGTAAACCTCGTTTGCCCGCGCGGGCCAGACCGCTACACGTAACCTAGATAACGGTCTGCCGCCCGTCCTCTGCCGAGCCGCCGAAGCGCGGTCAGGGCGCGGCCATCTCTCCGCCCCGGCGGCCGCTCTTGCTTGCTCTCGTTGCATAGGCTAGGCTTGGCTCGGATCTATACTTTATTCTCCGCCCTTTCGGATATCTCCATTAAGATGCTCGTAGACGCGAAGACTTCTAAACAATAAGCCGGCTTGATGCCGCCGAGGCAAAGTGAGTGATAACGAAAAGGTGCCCTTTTGATATATACTATGTGCGTTCGGCGCACGCGGGAGGGCGTGTGTGTGTGTGTTTATGCGTGGGCCTATCTGATTGCCCCTATACGTAACCTCTGGCCGTTAGCTAGTTGTTTTAAGTTCTCGATATTGCCGATCGTTTATATTCTTCGCTTCATTTTCAATTTCTTCTGAGAGCCTTCGCGGATGTTGCACCACCTGTATACATCTGGCCTGCAGAAGCACCATTGTTTATCGAGCATTGTTGTGCTGTGCTGCGTCTTGTTCAGTTATTTGTTGAGTGCCCAGTAGAGCCCAATACTGTCTATGTTGAAGGAGTATACCGGCGCTGCTATATATAGACTGGCATTTTATAGCGAAGCTGTATACCGTTCTACAACGCCTTTTGTGCAGCGGTGATGAGGGCTGCTACGCCGCCATGCACTTGCAGGCTCCTCGTACTTCCGAGGAGCGTGCGAACTCCCTTGTAGACATTCGCTGTCACTAATTTGCCGTTGACTTTCGACAGTGTTTTGTATTTTGAATTCTTTGTCCTAGCTAGGACATCGGGGTAGCTGGCCTAGCTCTCTGTGGCGAATTAAACTTCCCATATTTCACATGTAAAGGAGAAGAGTTGCTCAGATTTGCATACGTTTGAGGAGGTTGTCGACACTCTCCTTCTTATTATTATTACTAGCTTGGTTGCTTATTTTTTGCGTTTGTGACACCTGCAACGGAACCAAAATATAAGTTAGTCTACTTGCAAATCTAATTTATAAGCATGGTTGTGTGAGGGTGGGAAGGAGTTCTCCGTCTTAATTTTTTGTCACCCTCCCCCCCCTTTAAAGAGAAGAAACTCTCTAAGCTAAAGTACTGAAATAAACCACCACCTGAGTATTAAAAAAGGTGACGCGTGCTTGCACGCTCATTTCTGGTGTTGTTAAGGTTAGCGCAGTATACCCTTGAGCTGCGACAAAGAGAAGCAGCTATGATGGATATGGCTACAATAGAGCCAGGAAGGTTTTTTTACGCTTAGTCAGCGGGGCGACCAAATTTAGTTAAGGTAATGGAGACAACACCATTACGGAACTCATTTTATTATGGGGTTTTACGTGCCAAAGCCACCTTCTGAGTGGAGGACTCCGGAAATTTCGACCACCTGTGGTTCTTTAACGTGCACCTAAATCTAAGTACACGGGTGTTTTCGCATTTCGTCCCAATCGAAATGCGGCCGCCGAAGCCGGGATTCGATCCCGCGACCTCGTGCTCAGCAGCCTAACACCATAGCCACTGAGCAACCACGGCGGGTACGTAACTCAAGCAGACACGCTAGGGACGAGAGTATGGCGACCATTTAAATTTATAAGAGACGGCTTCTCGGGAAACTACAGCATAAAGACGAGCATATGTTGTACAAGCGGACACATAGAAATCAAGAAAACGGAATCAGCTACGAAAGGAGACAACACGAGCCTCCGTTTGGCTACCTAACCCTACGCGGGGGTAATAGGAGATAGGATATATATAGAGAAAGAGGGAGAGAGTCAAGAATGCACGCACACATGAATGAGTATTAAAAGCACGACAACGGACGGCCCTTCAGTTCGGTGCCCTTCAATGTATCTTCTAAGAGAGAGAGAGAGAAATGAGGTGGAAAAGACGGGGACGTTACCTGAAAAACAATTACGCTTCTGATTTGCTGCCGTACCCAGGGGGAGGTCTAAGGACGGGAAAATACGGCAAGAATAGCGGGTGGGGGAGGGGGGGGGGACGCAAACACGTGAAAAAATGTGCAGGGGCGGATAACGGCCCGGTAGTATCAAAGTCTCGCTAATAGCTGTTCGAACATGAACAATAGAAGCCCCAGTGGGCTGTATTTGCTAAGGTAGCGAACAAGAGATGTGGAATGAAAACATCGCTCCCAGCCGACGGGCGCTTGAAGTAAGCCGGATAACATTTACCTCGTGTTTTAAACGAAAATGAGGACAGAATAAGGAGCGATATAAACCCGTAGGTCTCAAGACATTTAGGAACAGAAATAAGAGTATCGGCGGGAGTCGACGCCGCCGAACCTAAAGAGAGTGGGTTAGTGCATATTATGGGACACTTAGAACCGACAATCGGTGGTGTGTTAATGTTAAACGGCATGTGGCTACCGTGTCAACGTTGCCGCGTGCCCATCTATGCAGGGCAGTCACCGTTTGATTGAATAATTAGAAGACTTTCAGATCACATGCAATCCTTTCTCTTGCAGTGAACTAGTAATCAGGCTGTCACAAGGATGATGATGGTCATTCATGACCACTTTTACTTTTCACTTAATATTTTCTTTAACGACGGTTAGCTATTCGAGCGAATCAGGTATGGCGAGTCAGAACACTGACACTACCGATTCGAATTCGAAGCCACACTTCAGAAAATGGCCGTATAATAATTATTGACCTACTATCTCACTGATTTAAACGTTGTTACGTCCTCAGTAAAGGCGACGATAGCACAGGTAAACTATACGTCAGCAAAATAGAAGCATAAATTAAACATGGATCAACTTTACAAGAAACTATCGGCATGGATCGACAGCGCTGTGCACTGCATAATTTCACGCTACGTGATCAACAAATCGCCAGGGAGTAAACCAAATCGTGTCAGCACGCATACTTCATACCAACAATAGCCGCCACAACAACATCGCAACATTGCCGCATGGTGCAAGCGCCGTGCATCCTTCCTTCTTCTGCCTCCTTTCATTCTTCCTTGCCGTCGTTTTAGAGCGCTCATCTTGAAGGCACCAATTGAAACAGTGAGTACACACACGTTTCCCGAGAGTACAGAATGACGCCTATTGCTCTTTCCCATCAAGTCATTAGTTAGGCGTTCATCACGTTTAAGTCAGTATAGTCAAAGAACTCGTGCGTCATAGCCACATAACGCCTTGATATTGCCAACACACGTAATAGCAGCAGTGTCACATAGCCGCGCGGAACGACAGACTTCAGGGTTTGGTCGAGCATATTAGCTACGTTTTTTAACTGAACACGGTAGTTGATTGTGAGTCTCTCGCGCTATAGACAAAGATGTTCGGAGCTCGTTAGGAAGAGTACCTTTGGCAAATTAAGTGGTTACTACCTGTTTTAGTAACGTTCCAAGAGTGCGAATGCTGGTTGTTAGCGCAGCGAATCACGTTTACCAGCGTGAGAACTGACGTTGCTTCGCGTATATACGCGAGGCACGAGCTCGACTTCAGCTGTGTACGGAGAGCACGCGCGCACGCTTTTTCAGGGGCGGCGCGGGCGAGAGCAGAACGAGCGCCCAGAGAGGCTTCGCGGCTTCGTGTGCGCGCACTCGCTGGGCGCCGCCGCGCAACCGGTTTGGTAAAAACGCCCGCATTACTTCACCACTGGCGCAGAGCACAGTTCACTCTTCTTTTAGCCCCGCCGGCTCTTCGCGTCCGGCCGAGACGGCGCGGGCGCTGACCTCGCGCTGTGTAGCGGCCGCTGGCGTCGCCGCGACGACGCTGCTTGAAGCTGCAAAAAGAGGCGGCGGCGGTGGGAGAGAGGGGAAAGGGAGGGGGACGCTTTGTGTACGCAGTTTATTGCTAGCTGCCGAAGATCGCGTTCGTTCTCGAACAATTCGCCGACTCCCTTTCAAGGACTCCCTTTCAAAACTGCCGGACGGCGGGAGAATCTTATGAGGCTCGGGGAGAAACAGTGCTCAGTGAAAGGGATGTTTTTAACCATGACGGAGAAGTGCTGTATGAATGAATGAAAAAAAATATTTAAATAACAAAAGGGATGGTTCCACGGCCTAAAAAAGGTATAGGGTGGGATGCTCAGGTAACTGAATCACATAACAGGCCATTGTCCCTGTTTTTTTACGGGGAGCTTTCTTGGCGTACGTCTCTGCGGAGAGCGCACCAGGTTCCCCATCCTTCCCTAGTGGCAGCTTGGCGCTTGAGACTTATGGGAAATTGCACCTCCATTGGCATTAACCCAGGTCGGCGACAAAAAAGGACCTGCCCTGCTTTGCGCGTTGTGTAACACGGTAGTATGTACGACAAAAGTGAGACACGTTTGCGACGAAGTTCACGCGCAGCCGTTCGTCTAGCTGTCATTCCCGCGCCTGCCTGCGAAGTGAAGCCGTGGAAAAGTCCTACAAAACGACGACAACGCTTCAAAAGACAAAAAAAAAAAAGATACCACGGAGAATAAGCGCAGGATAGTAAAAAAAAAGTAAAGAAAGACAAACTAAAGGAGAGAAATACAGTATGAGCTTCTCTTTCGGTGGCTTCTGCGGGAGTTGCCAGCCTGCTCCTCGCTTACCCTTTCCTGTTAATTCTGTATATGTGTTCAAAACAAATAATAATAATAATAATAATAATAATAATAATAATAATAATAATAATAATAATAATAATGTGGGAGTTTTGTTACTTTTGTCGGAAGCAGTTCTTTAAGACTTTCCAATGCCAATTGCCGCTGCCCGCATTCTCCGTGCGCACGATATAGCTACAGCTCCCGCCCCAGGTCATACGGAGGTGATGTTTCTTACCATAGAGTGAGAAGCGCTTTAATGAAAAGGAACGTCGACAGCACATATCCCATGTCATCCAATGCCAATTCTCAGCCTGACCCTATTTACCGAGTAGCTGATCCGGGTCACGCTCACTGAGGATCGGTGGTACCTATCCACTTACATCGGACCGGTGCTGCACGACGTGAATAAGCGGCGAGCCTCTGTATTGTTCTAATCTACTGGCTGTGTTCTAACCTACTAAATATTCTTTGCCTCGTGTTCTGTTTAAAAAAAACACGTGACACGTACTGACTCCCATCTAAGATCTTTGCTGTAAGAACACGACGCCTGTATAAAGTAAAAAAAGAAAGGTCATATTCTCAATAAGGAAAGCAACAGTTATAGCATGAAACACGGTGGCGCATCAGGAAAATGACAATCCTGGCCCACTGTGCAGACTCGCAACGCTGCCAAATAACATGTCGATCTGATTCATGGCAGTCGTCACCACCAATGTTCAAGGCATTGAACGTTGGTGGCCCAAGACTTTATTTCGTTCTTTTGGAACTGCCTCGATACCTTTGCCCCGGTGTGTCTTTTGCTTTTGAAATTACCGCTCTGAATTTCGCGCTTCAGAACCAGCTAATTCTCAGCCAATTAACCCAGATATATGTATGGAAAACTCCAATCTCTACTACTAGTACAAAACAGCGCAACAAAACACGCCAAATTATCTCTGTTCGTGTTTCCTATTCTTGCCGTACTGAGACAAAGCTCGCCTCACTAGATGACGTTCTAGCGTTAATCTGCCTTAAGACATAATGTTCGGAAGGCACTAAGATGTTGTGCATTCAGGACGCGTTTAAGAGTCACCTGCTTTCATGTTTTCCCTACGTTCTGACCATCTTGAATCGGAACGATGCTATGCCTTCGAAATGATAGCGTAAGCTTTGAAGACGTATGGGCACGCTGGAGAGAGAAAGTGGAATTTCGCTCAAATGATGCTCTCCATCTTCCATGAATGTATGATGAGGGCAAGCGATGAAAGGTCCGAGCCCAAGCACATAGGTTGACGTATACTGTTATTAAGAAACATATATCAATACATCCTGAATTTTGCACTTCCGCCTGAGAGACGACACCTCGGGTGAACACTTCGTGACTTTTTATCCACACATTCATACTTACAGTATTCCTTGATGTTTAAGTACATGTCGAATAATTCGATCTTTAGTGTGATAGACTGTTAAACGGACAACAAAACAGAACGTTCTGTTAAACTGGATCGGTCAGCTACAAGTCTTCAATACCAGAAACGTTCGTCGTATCTTTAACGGTTTATTGGCGAGCCAGAAAGAACTCGAAAACTCATGCAGTCGTGCAAAAAGAAACATGCCAGCTCGCTTCCGGGCACAACGTTAAAGCCTTCTCGCACCAAAACGAAATAGCAAGAGCTGAGAGATTAGGTCGAACTCGCTATAGCGATGATTCTATAGTAACTCGTTCCAAAGCTCATCGACGGCAAAACAGGTGAAAGCATCCCAAAAACTCACCACCAACGCATGCCGCCGTCGTCGTCCCGCCGTCGTATATTTGCCGTTATATATAGCTACTTATCGCCGTTCTTGTCCCTGGGCCAGCTGTCGCTGTTGCGAATGGTGCGCAGTTAGAAATGATTTCTTTCGAGTAAGCTTCCACAATTTATCGTTTATCGTTTTACTTCTCCACCCTTTCGTTTTTCAGCGAGTCTTCCTTTGGACGAGCCAGGTGTCGTTCTTGTGCCAGTGGCCGTTGCCAGTTTCCTTCCGTGCCTGCTTCGTTATGCGTCTTCCAGATTCTTTCGTACCCGATAATAATTAAAAAAAATGCTTCTCCGCCGCCAACAAGTAGTGGTGCGAGGTAAATTACCTTCGCTGTTAACCATCGGAAACGTCAGCAGTCAACGTGCGCACGTGTGGATAAGGAATTGGCATGCAGGCTATAGTCTATGCCCGTAGGAACGTATACCTACCACCGCAAATGTGCAGGGCGAAAATAATGACGTGGCAAGGAGCGTTGCTTGTACAACCCCGTCCGGTTCCGATCTCCTTGCCACTCGATCAAAAAAGACTAAGGTACGTGCTAGAAACACGAGATAAATATCCACGTGAAGGGTTCGATCGCGCGTTTTTGTCGACAGGCGGCCTCTCTATAAGGAGCTTAGTTAATGACAAAAACCCCCGGAGGGCCCCAGCCAAAAGCGCGAGAACTCAATCGGCTTCGGGAATACTGAGTTTTAGGTGCCTGTTCTCTAGAGCTGTCGGTGCACGCGGGAACCTTTTTCCTGTATACGTTCGCGTTGTGATTGTGCACCTAATGATATGTACTGTATACGCGAAAGCTCGCGAACTGGGCAACAGTACAAAGAGAAACTGTAAATTTATGTGCTCTCTTTCGTTTACAACGAGGTATTCACATTGCTTGACAGCGGGGATGACTTGGTTTTGAATTTATGCCACGTCATTACTCGTCTTATCACCGTCAAAGTTTGGAAAGCGACATCCAAAACGTGTTTCTTTTTTTTTTTTGTAGACGACGCATTTATTTATGTTCTTGGACTGGCTTGCCTATAACTCTAAAATTAATGTATGCATAGCGTTGGCGGTGGCTCATCCTTTCAAGTCGATGAATGGAGTTGCAGCTGGAGGCAAATAGGGCGCAATGTAGCAACGCGTGACGTACGAGACCATGAATATGACCACCGGACCATATGGAGGAGCAACACTCTTCCGTATCTTCTCAGTGACCGATGGAAGTCCCACGTATTCGTAGTGGATGTGCCTCTCTCCCTCTACCCCCCTTTTTTTATTGTGGCGTCTATAGGGACCGAGGTTAGGCACACTACAACGATGTGCGAGTGAGCAAGCGAAAGGCCTGATAACCGTTCGGACCGATGGTATACGCGCCGAAGAAGCTCTCTTTTGATTCTTCTTCTATTTCCTCCTAATCTCGCAGCTCGTAGCACGAGGAACGAGACACAATACACACGCGCCGGAGCGCGACATACGATGGCTGCTATAGATATCTTACCCCCTTGTCCCTGCGTAGCGTAGCAAACCGGACGCGCGTCTTGTTGACCTGCCTACGTTTCTTCCACCCTCCTCCTCCTCCTCCTCCTCCTCCTCCGCCTCCTCCTCCTCTTCCTCCTTCTCCTCCTCCCCTAGACAGGGCCACTAACAGAAAAGACCGCTCACTAAGTTCGAAATTAGAGCTTCCACGGATGACCGATAATCGTTCTTTTATTCGCTTCTAAACAACGTAACCCGCACGCATGCGAATCACTAGGGTGTAACGGAACATTCCACCTATAGAATATTCAACATAAAATATTACGCTCTTTCAGCTCATTCTTACGCGATCACAGAGGCGAGATAATCCTTCTTCTGGTACTACGTCTGCTGTACACGCACGCGCGGCCGATAAAGAAACAAACAACAAAAATGGCAAGAAGATAAGCGCGCGCGCATTGTGCACGCGTGTTCGATGAGGTGTGTCTAATAAGCCTTCCTCCGCCGGAGCGCGCAGCAACTTATTTCAATCCGTTCGCAATTACTTAAGCCAGTGTTGCGCCGAGAAGCCTGCGCTCGCTGCTCGTCAAACAGCTTGCGCCCGGCTGCTTCGAACGCGCTCGTGCGCGCCGCTCCCCGAATTAGCGCATTCCATCGCACGCGCTCGTGCACTTCAAAGGGAGACGCAGAGAGGGCACATAATAGGAACTGGAACACCACTGCCGGAGGAACAACAAGAAGAAGAGTGAAAAGGAGAAGAGGAATCGGCAGAAGTGGCGCATCGTTCTTGATCCAATCTATCGGACGGCAGCCGCCACGGTTCGATCTCGTCTAATCCCACGCTGCGCGGAGCCTGTTTGCACAAAGGTGCGGCGTCTATATAGTGTCGATAAGCAGCAGCGAAGCCTGCGTATGCACCCTGCAAGCCGCGTTGCGTCGGGCGCCCGTGCGATATATAGTATACCGAGACGCGCACGCAGCGTTCCGGCGCCTGCTCGTTAGGGCGCGCGCGCGAGTTAATTGGATGGCACCGCGGAAACAAATCGTGGTCATCAATTTTGAAGGCTGGTGTATAGTAGGTGCACCCGCCTGTGTACATATAGCACTGGTGCCCCTGCGGTTGCGTCAGCGGTGTCAGCGTGCGTGGTCGCCGCTGCTTCGTTGACGCTCTCAATTACCGCGGCCGCAGTTTGTTTTCGCAGAGAAATAGATTGCTGGACAATTCAGCCCTGATGAGCATCTAAGAGGATGCGGTAGCATTCGGGGTGGCGGTGCGTTATGGCGCGCTTTCATAAGTTGTATACTCTTGTCGTGACTTGCTAAGGGTTTGGACATCCTCATGAATCCAAATTAATACGCTTTTAAGAACGAAACGCAAAGAATGAACGGCACACTCACACAATACTGTGAGCCGTTCATTATACAGCCAAGTTGCTATAGCCTCCAGTTGGTCGGGATCTTTCCTGTCTGCGTGCGCAACCTTTGGTCCACAAGAATGCGGGCCGATCCCGAGACAGTACACAGAAGCGGGAAGTGCGCAGTGTCAGTGCGCTTCGGTGACGTCACCTTTGACATGATAACGGAACGTCATACGTCGTCACCTCATCAAGTCGCGCTGATGACGTCATCACACCAAAGATCGCGTAATGACATAATCACGTCAAACATTACGCTACGTGATAACGGCATCGTCACGTCACGATATCGCCTGATGACGTCATGTTTTCTACAATAGCCATCGTAGGATGTCATTAGGTGACACCTTCACTTGACGAAAACGTCATCGCAGGACGTCACGCTTGACGTGAAGATGTCATCACAATCCCATCAGGTGATATCGTGACATGACGATGCCGTTATCACGTAACGTAGCGTTTGACGTGATGATGTCATCACGCGACCTGTGGTGTGATGACGTCATCAACCCAAGGTATGAGGTGATGACGTAATCACGCTTCGTCATCATGTAAAACGTGACGTCATCACTTGGTCACATGGTTTTTGGAGCCATCTGATGTCAACGCCGAATTTTTCACTTCATGGGCCATACAATGTTTTCGTATTTATAAAGAATATCCCCCGCAGCTGTTGTAGTGGCGGTTTTCCATACCTTCGCCGGATATCCATTTTCGCAGGGCTGGGATGGCGAGTCTTTTTTTCTCTCCTCCGTGAGTGTGCGCCGTACTTTGAAGATCATGAATCCCCAACTCACCCAAGCCACCACTATATAGTGCTAAATACATCTTCCCAATTGCACATTTTGTGTTCCTCGGCAAACACGTAATTGAAAAAGATTCCTGGGCCTCTTTGGAAGGTCTAGTAACTGTAAGTCGACCAGATCTGAACGCAGAAGGGAAAGACACACAACTGATTGTTTTGCAGAGTCGATTGATGATTCTTTCATGTAGTTGCTCACTTGTAAAGTGCTTGCCACAATGAATCCGGAGCTCTGCATCATACAGTGTCACTTATAGGCCCACTGTCGCTTTCGTATGTTAAAGAGCAAGGATAAATCATCTGAGGATGTCACTTGATCAGCAGACCACTCTTTTACCAGCGTCTGTTCTCACTAGCACGATAGAGATGCGGAGAGTACGCAATACTTATCAACAACAGCCTCAACCAGGAGCCTCGCTTAGCATCCTGAAGCAGCAGAAGCATCACTCAGCACCAGACAAAGACGGCTGTCTGCACTCTGAGATGCCAGTCATCTGAAAGTCAATATGTAAATCCCCGACTTTTCTACATTCTGCGTGCGCACCCTATCTCTTGACGATAAAATAGAAGTGACGAACGCCGTATCCTTACTCAGCTCTATTTTGCAGCAAGAAGAAAGAAAAGCAACGACGCGGAAGCCAAGCTATACATGAGATCACTGAAGCCCTCATCGGCCACTGAGCATCTCGCCTCGCTCCGCTACCTGAGTGCATGCCCCAGAATTCGACCAGACAGATCAGGTCCCACGCCAACTTCCTCGAGATCCGCAATAATCGTTTGACGCATCGGGCATCCGTGTCCAGGGATGCGTGCCTGCCTGTCTGCCCGATTGGGCTACGAGGCCTCGCCTTGGCGCGCGTACAGTGTGGGAGAGCTCACGTGAGCAACAGGATGTTGATGTCCGCAGCACAGTGCAGCCCGCTCTTCCATTCTTTCCCATGGCGAGTCCTTCCTTTGAGCTCACGCGGCGCAGACGTTCCACACGCGCACAAATCCACGGCGTTTACACGCACGAGTAGCTCGCGTGTTCCGGGTCGCACGCCCGTGGTACTCCTGCATTCTGGACACGTAACGCACGATTTGTGGACGATCTTGGCGTAGAGGCCCGAGCTCTTGTCAGACCACGGGAAAGAAGACGCGGCCCGTCGGGTCCTGACGGAGGACTTCGCAGACAACAGACCGCGCTTGAACACACACCTCGGAGCTGTCCTGTCACGGCTCGTGAAAGTTTATCGGTCGTAAGCTGTCGCGCGTGGCCGATAAAAATGTACAGTTTCCGAAACAGGCGATACCAGATCGTTCAATCAGGCTACTGTGTATTTCACGACACCGAGTCAAGGCACTGCAGCGAGTGCTACGGGTCGCGTTAGCTCACTCTAGACGTGCCGGCGTTTCTATAGGGCATTGTCCACTGATAATTCTCCTGAGCACAATGCCTTTCCAATGGAAGGTTCATGAAAGGACTATCCTTCGTTCATTATTTCTCAGGATGCATCCCGGTTCTGATTCCCGAGTGGTCGATAACGCGTAGCTTTCGCCGCACTGTACCAGTTTACGGAGCTGGTGCGACAAATTTTACATGGCGCGTGTCGTGGTGATTTCGAGCAACTCTGCCACAAATTATGCGCGGTGACTGCAAAGAACAACCAGGCTCACAGCGCCACGGGGGGGTTTCACCTTTTCAACTACCTACTTCTTATTCATGTCTTGAAGAAAGAGAACCAAACAAGTGAGAAATGTGAGCTCATATTTAACGGGGCACCACCGACTGCAAAAGCATTCGCAGTACGGCGTTTGCGAAATATTTTAATCTCTTTGCGACGTTCTCGGCCTGAAATTTAGGTCAGCAATGTGCTGTTCACACGGAGGTATATCCACTGAACAATTTAATTAGAATGTTGGTGCATCGACTGGGAAACAAACTTTCTAGTGCGCGCTGACATCAGTATGTGTTTCACCGCAGTGCTGGGACGAAGGCGATGACCGATGTAACATCTCAACCCTTGCTATCAGCTTGAGACGGGCAACAGCCGGTTTTTCCTAATTGTGAAATGATCCACGTTCGTTCTCTTATTCCTTTTTTTTTCTTTTGCATGCGTGCAATAAATTTAAATTCTGGGGCTTTACGCGCCTGAATCGAGATATGATTATGAGGCACGCCGTAGGGGGAGATTCAAGGTTGGTTAATTTTTACCACCTGGGGATCCTTCACGTGCATCCAGTGAATAACGCACTCGCCCTTTTATCATTCCGCCTTATCAAAATGCGGCCGCCGCGGCCGGGATTCGATCTCGCGCCCTGGGGCTTAGCAGCGCAACGCCAAAGCCACTACGCCACCACGGCGGGTTGCATGCGTGCAAGCGTGAGACAGTTGATATTACCAGCATCATTACACGCCTAATGAGTAATGATAATATATACTGAGATGAGGTCGGGTGTATACTTGCCGGGATACATATAATATTTTATTTTACTTCCTACAGCTTACGATCCTCGCCTCCGGCTGATGTGAAGTGACTTAATCATCTCAGCGCGAAAACCTTCCCACATGAACAACCCGTAGCTGGCGTTCTTTATCAAACTTTCCATGCCTGTTAGTTCCGCATATGGATGGGAGACGCCCGCCTGAAATTCCTATGCGGTAGTACAAGTGAACCACGCTGCGTACGCGGCCGTCAGTGCATATACACAGCGTGCACGCGAAAAGTACTCCAACATTTCATAGAGCGGAAAGGTCACCAACCGCCGTTGGCATATGCGTTTATTCTTCGAGCAGCTCAACGCTCTCATGCCGACAACCACGCAAGTACATAACGCACGAGACAGCAGCAGAAAGAAGAACGGGGAGCAGTATGCAATGAGCAACAACGTGGGCTTGAAAGCGATGGCGGCGGCTCGTTCGTGGCCTTTCACAGGTCAAGACCTCATAAGGAAAGGCGCGGCGCGTGGTGTTCCCGAAGCGCCAGGTTACAGCGGAGCGCCCACAGTACATTACGCCCCGCAGGGTGGACGTCGGCGTGCTGCTGAACGTGCGGCCCTTATCGTAAGTCAAACGCCAACGACACACATGACGGCATGGTTTCGAAGTGAGCAGAATTGCTAAAGACGGGATCTTGAGTTCGTGCGTTTCATTTTATCTGTGCCCGCTTATGACCTTAATGATGAGTGAGCGCAGACAACCAAACTGCGCAGCGCCTTATTGCGTATCATTGTACGCTGTTGCAGGAAAGGTTGCGTCAGAGACGTATTCCGCATGCTCAAATCCGGTGGTGCAGGGTTCATCCTGCGTGTTATCGCGCTTTGTGTCTCGCGTAATTATTGCGATACCATCGTGACAAGGCTTTACCACTTCACGTAGCAGCACGTATAGCATTCACGATCTGCTTGGTCAGTCAAGCGACTGACTTAAATTTGCCGAAACGCCTGAAATCAAAACCCTTCTAGAAACTTCTCGTCATAACATGTAAAGTTTAAACTGAATGGCCCGTATCGCCAAAGCCCCAAATTACTCTGTGAGCATTTCGACAGCCACAACTTCGCATGGCTGTACATGTCCACGGGAAACGTAAAGCAAGTTGAAAGGCGCACGATCGGAAAGGCTCACTGGAAACAGTCTCCGCGGAAGCTCGCCAGGCTGACTCGTTTTTGGAAACAAACCAGCAGCATGATCCGAACAACCGGTTCCAGATGCGTAATACAGCGCTGAACGCAGTGTGCGCAACGTATACTCGGTTATTCTTGGAACTTTCACGTGCAATAATGCTTTGCATACTGCTCAAGTTCGCAATGCTTATCCGTTTCGTAGAGGAACCGTTCACCTTTGCGCACGCACAACGCAGTCGGTCGGCAGCGGCCACAGAAGGTACTCCCGAAAGTAAGCACGCGGCAGTTTGAAAGTTGAGCACCCTTCTGGGCGAGGTTGCTCGACCATACAAGGAAGCCGCCTCGAATACTGCGGCCGCTTGAAAAGGGTGCAAGGTCACGCGCACCGGCTTCGAAAGTGTCCGCTCGCTCGCTCGCTTGCATGCACGTGCGTTTCAAGGCTAATGCCACCGCACTCCGAGGCAGCATCAGCGGCGGCGCGGGTTGTGCCCTCTGCGCACAACGGACCGGGATAGGTCGTTCGCACTGGCCGCCGCAGCACGCGGAAAGCCGTTCTCCGTGCACCGCTGCCCCTGGGAAACACAATCGCCGGGCCAACAACGCTGCGCGTAACATTAGGCGACTTAATTGACAGCAATCTGCCCCGCGAATTCGTAGCTCCGAGCCGTAATGGGCCAGCTGCGTTACAAAACGTCCGCGCGTTCAACGTCTCGCGCGTTCTCCCTTTCTGACTATCCTGTAGCTTTCCTCCTTGCTCCCTCTTTGATTGCGCGCCGTAAGTACTTTGATCGTTCGTTGTTTCGTAAAGTATGTAACAGAGGTAGTACTGTGTGTGCTAAGCGAAAATGGTCGTGCAAGTAGAAATGCAGAAATGCGAGTGCCATCGTTGGCTGCGCGGGTAACAGGCTTTCAAGATAACTAGTGAAGATTGGCGCATCCGAATCTCTCGGTTAGAATAGTCTATAAAGGACGCCTTATCTTTATTTCTTTATCTCTACGTCTCTATTAGGTGAAGTCACTCGAATAAAAGCTGCGTCCATGCCAATGAGGGCTCACGCGAGCCTTTTCATCAACCCTTCTTGAACCCTGTTGTGTTGGGCTCTGTGTGCTCAACTTTCATTCCCTCTTCTCGTGCTTATAAAAGACTACAGTGATTCCCACGTGTTCAATCATCTGTACAGTAACGCTGCCTCCGTCTTTTCGATGTGAGTGCGCTGACCATGAGTAACATATAATTTGGGAGCGTAACTGCGGTATTCGTCGTCCCACGTGCCACTGCTAGCAATGCAGATTCACATCGGCTTCGGAACGCTCCCTTTTTAATGCTGGAACGTTGGTGTATAAGGCGTGTGACTAAGTCACAGACAACAATGAGTAAGTGTTACAACCGTGGTTACGACTTTCTCGTGTTTCGGAACAGACAGAAAAAAAAAAAAAACACGCTAGCCTTCCAATAGATGCCCTTACTCCGTGGCATATCTTTTCTTGATTCCTTTTTTTTTCTTCTGTCTTGAAGAGGATCGACAATCATAAACCTGCCTCTAACCCTTTATCAAGGCTTTAGCCGAAACAATGTGTCGTCTAGCGTGGTGGGTCGTCCTCTGGAAACGACTCTCAATGGCCGTAGCCGCTAGCAATTTCATGTGAGTTAACCAGCGACTGTGAATTAGGCATTCAGTGCACTCGCAATGAGAGGCGACTAATAAGTCGTTATGAGGCGCCATGCGGCGCAGTGATTAAACGCATAAGATTACGCGCATGTGACGTGCATTCGTACCAGAAGTGGAACGTCTCTTTATCGGGCGTCCATTTTTTATCGGTCATTGTATTTTTTTGCGGCACAAGGTTGGCATAAACTATCACCACCAACAGAGGTTAACGTCTGCTTCTCGCAAGTGAGACCTCACACGACCTCGTTCTCACAGTGCACAGCTCCTCGGTCGCAAGCTGTTACGCCGTGCATTGGGCCTTGCCCTTGACGCTTTTGGCGTTTGCTAATGGACAGAGTTGCGGCTAAAAGGCTGAACACAAAAGTGAGTACAAAGCACGACAGCGCGTGTGGTGATTTCTGACTTTATTCAGCACGCAGAAGCTTGACTATATGCCCAAACCATAAGGAATTGAGATACACAATTTATAGCATGTTTACAGCAAAAAATCGCAATATAGACATCGGACAATTATAGCCCGCAAAAAATTTCCTATGCTTCCAACGCGTCATGGGACTTCTTTATTTATTATAATTATTTTTTTTTTGCTGTGTGTGAAAAGCCATGCATGCTGAAATTTCCTTGACACAACGTTTAATTCCAACTAGTTTGCTTCGTTTGAACTACTTTGATATGGTTTTCTGTTGTCCTCGTGGATATTTGGCGTACATTAGATTTATCTGTTCACAACATGTGACATCTCTCACACGGAACGCAAAATAACAATTTAGAAAGACGGACCTACATAAAGAGGTACCTTTAATGAGCCTACATAAAGCCTTTAAAGGGCTTGCATAAAGAGGTACCTTTAAAGCCCTGTGCGCTGGGACCCCTCTCTGTATCTTTATTTATTATTTGTAACACAATAAAACATAATTCTGATTCTGGTGATAAAAGCACCTTGCACGCACATCAAAGTCAAGCAATAATAAGTGAATGAGGCAAGTAACAAAGAAATTCACTGCAGTGTAACCAAAGAGCCCACGAAATCAAATAACCTCTATGACGCACTGAGCCCTAAGCGAATGGTGCACAGCATAGATTCATTAATGAAACAGAAGCACTCTAAAGGAAGTGTGCTCGGCTAACAACACTTTACACAATGATATTCACGGCAGAAAGAAACCAAGCTGGCTAATGCACAAAATAACTATTAGGATCAATCAGAGATATTGCACATAGCTGGATTGCCTTCAAAATCATTACACAGACCCCAGCTTGTGTACTAACAGCGTACCAAGCGAAAAGTTTGCAAGAATGCTTGCGGAGTTGGTGTCTCAATGTTTCTACATTTTGTAGAATATAATAATCAGAAATTTACAGCCTGCATTTGAATCCAAAAACAACGCGGGAAGCATTGCAATAGAAATAATAATAATACCAGCTTAGGAATGAATGGACGGAGTACGGGTACACCATTGGCAATAAACTCTGGTTCACGCTGCCAGACTCGTACTTACAAGAGCTTAGTTTAATGAGCACCGGACCTGTACGGGTGTATCATCGTGCACAATCTATGTGAAAAGAACGCACTCAGAAATGACGTGCGATGCAAGCTGACGCGTAGGGTACTGCCGACTAATCTACAGCCTTTACGCCAATGTTGTGGAGGTTGAGGAGAAAAGTGCATTGCCCTCTAAAGGATGCGAAAGATTGATCGCAGTCAGCTATGCGCATGCATCCCCACTCCGCGGTCGCTCATTGAAGATGGGCTTCTGTAGCTGAGGGAAACAACGTGGGTTCGACTCCTTACTGCAATGGGCACAGTCAGGCCGCGAATGCAAAAGGAAAATTAAACTGCTCAATAAAAAACAACAAAAGTTCGTATGGCGACAATTAATTTAAAGCATTTCGATATGGCACTCTTATCTGGCTACTGCCAAAGTTCGGAACGTTAAGTATTCGCAAGTCTGGCGAGTCAAACATTTTTTTTGACAGATGTAACGTGTTCGAATGATTATTATGTCACTTCAGCGACGAATTGGCTGAGTTATCTCTCGATATGCCACCAGAGCAGTAGACGGTTCTTCAGCCTTTGCTGAAATGTGTAGGTTAGGCACATCATCACCTGCTGCACGCAATTCTGCGGCAGCAGCAAGAAAGGTATACTTCAAGGGCCAGATCGAGCCGAGACGGAGTTGCGTCTTGCAACTTTTCGGCTAGTTCACTTGGCCTTAGCATTTTTGCTTTAACAACGATTACGCGCGACCCCCTCAAGTGCACATGCAGACGTCACCAATACCGCTGGGGCGGGCAGCGGCAGGGCCGATCTCGGATAGCGAAATGATGCGAAACTGTCGTTAATTAGTGAGTCGTGACCCCCCCGAGAACGGTAATTTTTTCGGTGGGAGGTCGAGAAAGCGGCGAAGGTGCCGTGTGATTGGGCCGCGTTTAATGCATCATTGATCATGCGGGGCATAGGAACTGCGTAACGATCATTCCGGTAGCGCTGCGCGACACCCTGGTTCCCGAGACAATCCATCATCCGCCGCGACAATTCCGAGCGTGTCCGCGTGTGCTGGGCGACGCATAAGAGAGAGAGAGAGCGAAAAAAAAAAGAAAGGAATAAGTACTAGGTAGTACAGCGAGCTGTGCCCATTTCCCTATTTGCATATCAAAGGCCTACTGGCTGGAGAAGAAAAGGAAAGACAAATAGAAACGGAGGGGGGGGGGATCGCGCAATTACGACGCAAGTCAACCGCGGTGCCACAGATGCCATCCGTACAGGGCGTGTTGCGATTTGCACTGGAAAGGCGTTACGTGGAGCTGTCGGTAATTCATCACTGTGTGCACTTCTTTCCTGGAAGTTGCAAGCGTGAGCAAATGTCAGTGAACTGATTCAAGGGAAAAGGTGCATTGATTTTGCTACCGGAGAGTAAGCTTTCCTGCAGCAACTGTTAAATGTTATGCGTATAACCCGTTCGAGGTGGTTTTGATGCAAGAACTGTTTTCTCCTCCGGTACGAAGTTCTGCGTCTTATCATGTTCTCTTGTTTGTTTGTCTTTTCCATGCCGCGCGTGTTCTTTCTTCTGTATGCTTTTGCTAGGTGCATGTACCTCCTTTCATGGAGCTAGATAATGAGGAAGGTTCATTTGGTCACGTGTCACAACAAAGAAATAATTGGCTCACTAATTGAGCCAAAATGTAGAAAAGAATTATTTTATCGAGGAGTCTATAAAATTTCTTGGTCATTACAGAGTGACATGCAACAACAACAACAACAACAACGACGACGACGACGACGACGACGACAACGACAGTAGCAACAGCCGCCGCAGCAACAACAAGAAAAGGCGGAAAGAATAAAACACCAAACAGTTGCACCGTTGTCTACCATTTCTGTTTAAAACCTGGCAATACATTCTCTACCCACGGTCGCAGCAGATGAAACACCATGAACTCGTTAACCTATGACATTACGCTCATGCTTGTTCACTCGCTTCAAGATAAGGCATTTATCTTAATTGATTCTTATAGTCGAGACATAAATCCACCAGTCAACCAGTGACAACGTCGTTACCACTGAGCCTTCAAAGATTTGCCGAGTGCGGCGATAGTTTCGAAGTTGATGCGCAATACTCACTTTTTAACCGCATTTTATAGATCCGTTTATTTACAGTCATAAAAGTGACAATTTTTATCTGCTTAGAGCGTACCGCTCTCTTTGCAGGCCGTGAATACTGTGACAAACTTGAGAAATCAAGACAGTCCAGTCATACTGAGTCAAAATTTAAGCAGGCTGTGTCGTGACAACGAAGGAAGCGTTGCTCAACGTTTCTCAATGTTGTCCTTACATCGCGAACGTCATTAGCGGATGTGTTTCGCAATGTAACCTGCGACAGCTCCCCAGAACTGGTACTTAATTGCATACGCTCTATTGCCTTTAATTATAGACTTTAAAGCCTGGGAATGCACGAGTAAAAGGAAAGGCGCCATAAGCTGCTTCCGCAGATCTTGCCTTGCAGGCCCTTTCTGACCTTCTCGCAGTGGCTGTAGAGGCTAAGTTGATTGCCAGGTCAGCAAGGTGTGCGAGGTGCCAGTAAATAAGCAATAAACTTTTGCGGCCCAAGGCCTATCGTGCACGACACATGGCAGCACAAGCGCGTCTCGTGCATGTTCGCGGTTCTATTGATCAAAAGAGGGCGCGCGCGGTGCGTGACCTATAAAATCACGACTTCGTCCCGACCATGCTCGACGCAGGCGGGACGCCGACCAACGTCAGTTTGGCAGCGATTATCTGATGACAACGAGCAATTTTCCCGCTGAAAAATGAGTTCGCCTACCTCTCCATTTGTTGCTTTTCGTGCAGGCGACAATATTTAGCCGCGAAAAAAGAATCAGAAAATTTGTGTCAGCTGCACCAACCCGCTTCTTTTTCTTTTGACGCTTTCTTCCTTAATAGTATCGTGCGCTATAACCATCTGGGGAAGTTTGTAGAAATTGGAGATGTGCAGTAGTTTTCTTGCTTAATACCAGCTATATGTGTGAAAAGTGAAGCAATGTTAAACGGAAAGCAATGTCTAAAAAAGGCAATAAAAACGTTGCACGCATAATGACCACTTGAGAGGCACACGGCGCTTCAATAACGTGTTTTACTTATGATCTTTACCTGAGTATCTGTCATTGTGTGGCTTTAGTTAATTCGGAGAAGTGAACAGGTGCTGAGCGCAAGGACGTGTAAGGTCACACAGTAGTGAGTTACTTTGCCAAAATACTACGCACATCTTGGTGTAACTAAGGAACCCCAGGTGGTCCAAATATATCCGAAGTCCCTCACTACGACATGCCTCATAATCAGATTTTGGTTTTGGCACGTAAAACCCCAGAATCTTTTTTCTTTATCTCGGTGTAACAAGCAATACATCGCTTTAGTATAATGAAAGTGGCAGGCCAGAAACAGTTTTATTCTCGACAGAGCAACATCTCTTGCCCTTCTCGAACTGTAACCTGGTACTTTGACAGAAGTAAAGCGAGGCCAATGATTTGTTTATCTGTCCTGGAGCTTGTTTTCTAGACCACAGGGTAAGGAAGCGGTAAGGGTAAAATAAAAGCAGTGAACTCGACGAGGTTACAAAGACGAAAAGAAAAAAAAAACAACTTTTGCAGATTGATACCAGTCTGACGGCTGATACATCAAAGACAGCGAAGCTATAAGCGAATTCTCACACACTTTGGGAGTATACTATACATTCCCTGGCTCATAGCCTCACTCAAGTGCGAGAAGCAGTAAGAAAAAAACATTAACGAATTGTTGGTTTAAAGAAACGCGTATATCAGTCGTTGTCATTCGAATCAATTATACGTACGGTAACCTTCATTCTGTAACCATTGGTTATTACGTTTCAAAGCGAATTCGGGGCTCCGACAGTCCTTGCGTTGCATTTACATTTGATACCGACCATGTCGTCGCACGCCGACTTTTGCCTCACAAGAAACCGCTGCGAAACTCGTCTTAAGAGTTTCGTTGGGAAATGATTCAGCATTCTAAGCTGTTCGTACGCTTGATCCTTTTTGATCGAACGAGATCTGCACTGAATCAGCGTCGCAAATTATTTCAAGGTTGTTCGAACACTCAGCACTGATTGAACACTGGTCAGAACACTGACCAGTGCCCTAGAGCATTGTTCGAACACGTACAAACGGCGGTGCTTGTATTGCATTCAATATTTTGCATGCCCGCAAAAGGGTACTCAGTTATTTATTTTACAGCCTTATTTCAGTACCTTTTAGTGCAAGTTATTTAACGCACCGCTGTCTTTTTTATCTGTTCTTTATATAATTCTCTATTCGCCACTTTATTTTTGCCTGTCTTGACAGCTAAAATACTCGTTAGCATTGTTTTTATAAAGCACCAGTTAAAGATTTACGTTACCATGTCGTACTGTGTCGTGTCCTATACCGCCGATACTTGATCCACTCAAGTCGTGTGTCCGTTCCGTAGTTGAGGATCATGATCGTCGCCGTCATAACCAAGCGCCATAATACGTATTGTCTTAGTTATGATCGGTTTCCTATTTTGATTTATAATTTTTATAATACCAGGTGGTTCCTGGCTTATTCCCCAAGGTGTGTATGTGCCATTGTTGAAACAATAAATTATCGTGGTCATCAGATCATGTTCCTTTGCTGTTAAGTGTATCTTTGACCTTTCCTGGAGCAATCAACGTGTGCGGCGAACCAGCAGCCAGCCTCTTGCAAGCTCAACGAACACTAAGTCAGTCGGTGTAAAGGGCTCCAGCGCGAAGTCTTATTTATCACGTATAATTTCCAGCGCAGAGCAAAGTGCTGCAACAATGTTTTAACGTAAATCGAGTACAGTTTGCGCTAAACACCCGCAGCTAAGCCGATTGTGTGGTTTCCTTGTGATTCGGCCTCAGTGGAAGCCATGTAAGGGAACTTGAAGAACGCGTCACAGTGCATGGTTGCCCCGATGAGGCAAAGGAACCGCAAGATGATAAAAGAGTGAGGCGACACTGTAGCATCTCCGTTCACCTGAACTCGACGCAAGCAGGTCGAGTCAGAAGTCGAACTTATACCCAGCCCGAATCGACGGCGTTTATGTACATTTTGTCAGTCAACTCATCCCTTGAAGTCGGGTTGGCAGAGCTCGTTTAGGCGCTCGCTCAGTTGGACCCGCTAGCGTTTTCATAAGCCTAACGACCGGCGTTCGACTCCACAAGCCGACTTGGCACAATTTCATCATGTTAATAGAGAGTTTTACGTTAGGGGACGAAAGCCGCACCTAAGCGTTGGTGGACGCAAACTCCATCGTGGGCCCTGCGCCATCTTTTGTGCTCGCTTTGGGTTCCTTTGTACACTCGGTGGCTTGCGTTCTCAATATTTCGGCGCGCTTTACTTCTCTTATCTAAAACTCCCTAATGTAAACATAGCTCCCGGAGTTTCAGAACTAGCGTGCCCAAGCGACTTACGTACCTCACAACGCGAACTCCATTGTACACCCGTTGCGTTCTTTTGTGCAGCTGACCGAAAGCGGCCCTTAACGTTCAGTCCCCTATTTATAAAACTTCCTACAGCGATGCTGTAGTGCAACGCCGTTGCCCCAACTGTGTGCTACGATTCCCCACCCCCTCGCTCCCTTTGTTTCTCATGACCTCTCCGTGGAAAAAAAGAAAAGTAGTTACATAATTGCCCCAGCTTTTCAAATACAAACAGGCGCTCGACTCAAGTCTTGCGCATGTATGCAACACGCATACGTGAGCCCATCTCGGCGACGCCTCCATCTTTCCTACTGTATACAACCGGGCGTGTATATAGCAGGTACGCGCGAGGAGACTTGTTTGTCAGAGACAGTAAGCAGGCTCTGTACAGTTTGTTTACATTCAAAAATGCCCGGACCGCCCACACTTTGACCGCAGCACCAAATACACCCTGCTATATTCAGCACGCCCGGACCACCCCGTCAGTCTTGGGAAGGCGGCCACCCAGACAAGATTTAGGACAGCGACGCAGCTAAAAGATAACGACGACGAAGGGAGAGGCGGCAATGAAGATCGCCTACTTTTGCATACGCTAGCACAGGCTGGGCTTCAGGATTACTACGCGAACGAAGCAGGACTCGGGAGATAAATCATGGCCTGCCTCACTGCGAGTGCACACGGGAGCAATAAGAAAAGAGAGGAAGAGCGACATGTCGTAAATAATCACTCTGCTGAAGGGTCCCTGCTGGAGGCTTCGTCGCGTGCCTGGACAAACCAGCCGGAGCAACTCAGGGCGGAGACGATGTCTTCAAGTCAGGCTTCAAGACTGCGCGTTGCGGGTGTGCGGGTCCTCGGAAATGAAGCAATCAGGGCCGCTCCGCGCGACCTGTCCAGAGACGGATTGGTGCGAAGGAGACGACGAAACATGCACAGAGCGCTTCGGGACAACCGCCCGCGAGAGCTGGCCCGCGCTTGCACGCGAACAGGAAGTGACGGTATGCTGCATCTCGCGAGCATATGACTGCGAAGCAAAGGCGCACGACGATGCGCCGAAGCACGCGCTCTTTCAATCACTCACGCTGACGACCGCACTCGGTAGCCAGTGGGCTCGCCTGGTTCTCTACAACGGTCATCTCCGTTATATCACCGTTATCTCGGTGCGCGCGCACGTTTGGACGCTGGGGCTGACTTTGATCACGCGCGTATTTGGTGAGACTTCTAGCGACATATTCAGATCTGTAGACCCCCTCAGACTGGCGGGCAAACGCGGGCTGTGCTCGTCGTCACTGAGGAAATAGCAGTTGATGAGAGCATATTGTTGAGACACGGTCAGTGAGCACCGCAAGGCCATCCCTCAAATACATAACAAATAGTAATCAATAACTTTTCAATGTTCTTTTTTTAAATGGCTGCTGCTGCAGTTACATTCGGGGAGCGCCCATAATCGATATCGTACCGCGAAGCATCCAACAATGTTTGAACGCTGTATTCTACGTTGTTGTTCGCCTGCGTTTCCTTCTGTTCCCCTTTTTCGCGACCCAGGCCTGCCTGCTAAAAAAATTTTCTCGTAAACTAGATCGCATTTCTAGATGTCTTCGTCAATATTTGCCAAGTTTTGACTAATGCGTTTCCATGTGTTGCTATCCTCGCAGTGCGGCTACTCTCCCCTGCACCAGGCCGCTACCGAGGGTCACGAGGAAGTGGTGCGGCTACTCGTCAAGCACAACTGCCTCGTCGATGTTCAAGACGAAATGGTATGCCAGCGTTTCTGCACTTGCAGGGCTCTGCCGTTACTGTTCCTGCGCCAGGCTCGGCGCTTGGAGAGCTCGAAAAGATGTTCGTAACGAACACGCACAGTACACAGGTGCTAACTACCGTGTACTAGACAGATAACCAGCTACCGTTGACTGCAAGAGCTCTCGTAGCACAGTATAAGTTTAAATAAAAGAAAGTAGAAGCGAAATTTCCGCCCTGCGAACGCACGAGTCGTGTCCATTAAAATTGCAATGTCTTTCACTCACGTTAGGCTCGGTGCGGTGTCATAACGTGCAGCTTGCTTCAGTTTACAAAAGCTCGGTCTCTTCTGGAGACCTGGAATTGCCAAGCCTTTGAGTGGCTGCGCCAGATGTCACGGTCGACTAACTACGCCCTTCAATTCCGGGCTCTCTTGCGAAGGCCGAGCTTTTCTGCAGTCGGATGTGCTCCGGGGAAAAGCAATTTTCAAGCGGCAGAATTTGACAAAAGAAATTTTGTTCGCAGTCCACAAGCTTCTATACTAGGTGTACAACGTATAGGAAGCTTGGCCATGGAAAGGGCGGGATATCTTAATATCTTAGCTAAGAAAAAGAACAAAATG
The DNA here is from genome assembly GCF_050947875.1 of Dermacentor variabilis. Taxonomy (NCBI): domain Eukaryota; kingdom Metazoa; phylum Arthropoda; class Arachnida; order Ixodida; family Ixodidae; genus Dermacentor; species Dermacentor variabilis. The sequence goes on from NC_134573.1 coordinate 120,264,847, forward strand.
AGAAAGAGATAATAAAGTGTTAAAACACTGTCAGAAGTTTATAACGAAATAACAGAACACCAATAGAGCAACTCCACAGAGCAGAGAAAGGAAATAGAGAAAGAAAAAGAAAAAGAAAGGCTATAAGATTACAAGAGAAACCTAGACATGAACGCAGCTTTCACTGTAGCAAGCGAACATAGAAAACAGGTGCATGAACTACTGCTCACAAAACATTTATCACATGACTGTCCGCGAGAAGAGCCCGTAGAGATTCCAGAGCTAATTTCTCATGGGCTCGAGAGCCCATAAACTATATATCCCTCAAACTGAAGAGCCTAGTGCATACCGCAACGTAAAATCATCAAAGCTCTCCCCTAAATTTCAGGCTTAGTGAAGTGGTCATCAGAACTTTTACTTTTCAGGAACTTCTGCGTCACAGTAATACGTTTTGACATGCACGCTTGCTGACGTGCGAACGCCATCGGTATGTAAGGTGCATTATCTTGTGCACTGTTTTGCTAATATGCCAACGCCGATTACACGCCAGGGAACATATGCAGGTACAATCCTCATTCAATAAAACACAATGCTTTGAGCGCCACCTTCAGCACGTTTCGTGTCATATCTTCTTATCAGCCTGTTTCGTGTCATATATTGAAGTAGGCGAGTGCAAGCCTCCCGGCTACTTCGACGTTAGAGGCGCAAGGACCAGCGTAACTCACTTTCTGTGAACACATCGCTTCACGGCGTTTGGCTCTGTACCGATGGCGAAGGGATTGCAATATCACATCATATTTGTTTACCCGTAGTACAGTGACGTCCACGCTTAGGAGAACACCGAATTATTTTTGAATCCTTCATGGCAGTTCGAATTTGGAAGTTAGGTCAATGAAATTACTTCAAAGGTGTTGCAGGAGACGATCGGCCACTCCTGCTCAATATTAGAATAAGTCATACCCTGCTTATTAGTAATCAGTTGTTTCCTCTACAGTGAAAGCCGGCTAATATAACAGTTGTCAGTTAGTGCCTCCGTCATATGCCTGTTCTTTTAGGTCGTTATGTAGCGCTCTAAGACATACATGAAGTGAACATCGATTTGCCAAACAACCCGGTTTATTAAGCGGTTATATTAAATGGACGACTGCAGAGGCCTTCTTAATAATTGTGCTTCATTTTTGTGTAAATGGTGAGTGGCATACCGCTTGAATTAACAAAGAATGCAGGAAAAGAAAGTAATCTTTCTTTCCTTCATTTCTTCGTTTCTTTTTTCCTCTTGTTAGCTTTCCTTGGAGCAATAGCAAACAAACACACGAAATTGGTTCCTACCTCGAATTGGTTCCTACCTCTCTACCGCTTCCTCCACTAAAAAAGTCAAATTCAGAGAAAAACTGAGCTTTTATGTATTCATTTCTGCTTAAATTTAACCAGTACAACGAGATACGGCTGTGTGAAGAAAAACATATGCGTAGTGCCCTGTTCTTTGGTATTGTTACTTTTAAGCATGAATTCAAACCTTCGTCACCCAGATTTTCTACATTGCATATTTTGTTTGTCTCTCTCACGCCACAATTACTCCCACTTTTGATAACTTAATAAGGGGTGCTTACTTTACTGTAAACAATTTCTGACCAATATCGATATTACCACTTCTTTCAAGGCTTTTTGAAGCTCTTATAAGCACTCGATTAGAAAGTTTTGTGAGGAAGCATGCTATAATTAGTGAGACACAATATAATTTTAAAAAATCTTGTGAACATGCGCTTTTAAATATCAAACATAAAATATATTACAAAGCACTGAGAAACGATTATACACGATAGGCTTGTTCTTGGACCTGCGTAGAGCAGTCGATAGTGTGAACCATGATATACTCCTGTCTATACTTTATGGCATACGTAGGAAGCCATTGAAGCTAATGAAAGTTTCTTGACTGAACGGTATCAATTTGTTTCATTTAATCAGTTCACTTCGTCACTTTCAAAGTAAACACTGGTGTCCCAAAGGCTTCCATAGTTAGTCCTTATTATTTAACCTCTACATAAACGACCTACCAAGCATTCCTTCCACGCCTAACATAGTCATGTAGGCCAATGACACAAATCCTTTTTTTTCGTGAATGCTTCCTTGCAATATCTCGCGAAAGAAATTAATGAGTATTTAAATCTATTGGCTGACTGGTTGCACTTAAACAAGCTGCAATTAAATGATAATAAAACGAAGTATATCATATTCAAACCCGCAAAAAAGAAATTGCTTAGTAATATAACTGTATTATTTCAAGGGAAGTGTATAGAACAAGTAAAACCCAGAAGTTCTTGGGCATTTGGTTTCAAGATAACCTCTCTTGGGCAATCATTTGAATAAGCTAACCAATGAACTTCGTAAAGTAGTAGGTTGTATGTGCAGAATTAATGTGCTTGTTCCATTTTGGCCAAAGAAAGCAATGTACTACGCTGTTTTTTTACTCTAAGCTTATTGACTGTGAGTTAATTTGGGGAATAACGACTGCAAAAATTATGAAAAATTGATACTTTTACAAAAAAAAGCGTACTATGAATGTTTGAAAAATATCATGGTAGGCTGCGAGGTCTACCGACTTGCAACTTGTTTGGCAAGCACTCAGTGCTCCGAGCTAGCCAGGTATACCAATGTAAATTACTTTTACACATAAAAAGCAATAGTCTTCACATCGTTAGCACACCTACTTCTCCATTACGTTACCCATGCCCAAACAAACGAGAACAACACCATTCACCCGCACAATTTATGGACGTCAAGACCTAGACTATCAAATACCCCGACTATTAGATATTGTTCGGCCGGAAATAGATTTTTATGCGTGCCAATTCAAACAGTATATGAAAACTTTTTTGTTGAATCATGTCATCTCCTACAAATAAATATGCTCCCTCTATTGCATTCCTATTAGAAAAAAAGTGATCTTGATAAATGTATTAGTTTGTGTTGTTCTTCAAATTTACCAGATGTAAAATTCATGGGAATTATTTTTATCATGCAAAGCGCATGAAGAAAGTGTGCAACAAGATGGTCGTACAATGCATGTAAACATGCCTGTATGGAACGTGAAACGTAACTGTATGGCGAACGTCAACAGGAGCAACAGCCTCTGTCAGGCACCATGGCCTTTAGCTATTGCTCCTCTTTCTTGTATAAAAAAGAAATAAACTCAATTGAATTTAATTAATCTGGGTCATAGGCTCCGCAAGCCGACAGCCACTACTAGAGCAAGCAAGAGGGGAAGGAGGTTAGGCCGTATATGTTTAAGGCCGAAACGAACAAACAAACAAACTAAATAGGAAATAGCAATCAATTTACAAAGGAGTTGAAGTGAAAAATGAATTGGAAAATGAAGTAGCAGTTACTTGTCCCAACGGAAGCCATTCGATGTTTTCATGGCCAGCAGACGCAGAACATTTGTCCACATACACGTGCGCCAAAGTGCTTGAGGATTAAAATATTAAAAGAGCTCACGGGCATTTTCGGCCGGGACACAGAAAGCAGGCCGCGAAGGAGCGCTGCGCGAACTTGTGCAGAGACCCGAGATGCTGGGGAGCCCGATGAGGACACCGGAGCGGATCACGACGCGTGATAATTAAGATTGGCCGCAACGCGCTCGATCATTCGTAGCGGCGCTTTATATTCGTGCAGTTCCTGCAGCCTTGGAGACGAAATCCAACATAAATCTTCACCGCCTATTTGGCTGCCGAACAGGATTCTCTTCGGTCAACCGTCTTTCAAGACCGGCAGAGGTGTCTGTGTCTAGAGGAAACTGGTTTTCTTTTATCAAATGTCCCTTCCTTTCGGGTTCGCGAAACGGTTGATGCTATAGCTGGACACGGTGGCTTAACGGATTTGGGATTCTGTCTCTTTTAAAGTTCGCATCTTATTTCGCAAAGGGAACTATTTACCAGCGAAGGCTTTGATTTCAAGATACCTTGTTCTCTGTGAAGTGTGAGCCAGTTTAGAAGGGGCGACAAATACATACGCGCAGTTTACGTGGAAGCTGGCAGAAAAAAAGAAAGAAATTTGGTGGAAGATCACTGACCCTGAAGCTGACGCGTTCCGCCGCGACAAATTCGTGCCGTTAGTATGCGGTCAGTGAAAGAGAGAAAGTGACAAGAAAGGAGAACGAAAAAATTAGAAGGACGCTTAAGCTTCGCCTTTACGAGTGCAACGCGATAGCATTCAAAGATCCCTGACTGCTTCTCAGGCTTACCGGCAACTGCAGCTTATGTAACTGTAATGTTTAGAGATGATGAAAACGTTTTATTGACAGGAAAAGGGGAAGGCGGTTCCGTTGGCTAAGGCCGCCACCCTGGCTCTTTCCACGGGGGCTTGCTGGTCCTCGAGGGTTGAGGTGAACAGGGTTGCCGCTCATACTTCCCAGGTTGGCTGTTGTATAGTCTCTAAGGCACTATTAACCTGGCAGGCCCATACCACATGGTACAAATCTGCATCCTGCCCGCATGATTTACACTCGGCTGAATAGGATTGTGGCTCAATAGCATGTGGCTTGACTGGGTTATTAAATGACATGGCTTGAAATCACCGTAAATGACATTCTTCTGAACTATCTAATCCCTTGGTCGGGCCCGGGCATTTTCGTCGCGATAACGGCAAGTGCTGTATTACATCTGCATAAGTTACTAATGACACTGGGAAACGCTGGCGGCGAACGATATGCACAAAGACGAGCTTTAAGGTTCGCTTTTTCTCCTCCTTCGCCTCCGCGCAACACTACCGCAGATACGCGGAGGCGAGCGCCATCTGTATGGTGTTGCAAGGAACCGAGCGGGGCACGCCGCTCTCTGAATGGTATACACGCTCGAAAAAGGGGGTTTGTGTTTGAGTTTCCGCGTAACAAAATTATGCTTTCTTGTGTATTCAAATTACAGTCCGGTGTTATCACGAATGTAGGTTGTTTGTAAGTCGTAGTTTACGCATTTTTCAAACGCACGTTAATTTGAGAAATTCAGTTTTTCAGTAACACCTCTGCGCCACGCGGTGGGCTGCATGCGTGGTTCGGTATGCATGGTTCGATCGGAATGATTTTTCGCTCACAAGAAGGTCGGCGCCGGCGATGGATGCCGACAGCGGATGTTTGCCGACACGGGACCCTTAACGCTGTCGCGTTAATACAGGCAGGGCCTGTATTATTAACTCTAAGCAGGGCCTGTATTATTAACTCTATTCCCTTGGCCACCCTGCACGTGGAAAAAGGAGTATGAGAGTGAAACAGCGGCAAGTGTAGAACTAGATCACGTTCGCTATAGCCGACTCAAGTGAAGCTTAATTTTTTTTCTTTTATCAATTAAGGAAGGGGCTGAAACATAGAAACTGCTACGTGCGCAACACCTCCAATTATACAACAGCGTACAGCGTAATCACGCCATTGTAAGGACTGCATTAAATTCGACTTGCTCAGTCACCTAAGGGAAATACAAGAGAAACGTCATATATTCCGACAAATCACGGAGCAAAAATACACACTTACATTACAGGAATAGGTGGTGGGTCTGTTAATGTTTAAATCCTGACACACAGTGAAGGCACGACGATGAAACAGATAGTCTAACAATGTGGGGTGAAATGAATGTACACGCTACTCCAAGCGGAGCAAGTTTCGCACTAGTGCCCAAGCTTGAGCATGCAGGCTTCACAAGTGTAATTCACGAAGACAATTAAAAGAGATGAATTCAAGATATCCTGCAAATCTTTGTAAGAATTTATTTAGAATGGTAGGTAGCCTAAAATATGGAGCACGGATTCGGCGGCAACTTAAGAATTCAGCACAAGCTCCGCCCGCCTACGAGACCGCAGTCGCAGTGCATCTGCACCTGAATGCCTCCATGCGCCAAAACGGAGTTTCCAAGAGATGTTGATATATATATATATATATATATATATATATATATATATATATATATATATATATATATATATAAAGTACGCCTCCGCCGTGACATAAAAAAAGGAACTATCGTGATTGCTTGGCACTACAGATTACTTTGAGTATGACAGCGCTACATTTGCCTGCGCATTCTAGGTTGACGCACAGGATAGACAAGGCACAGTGTGGTATGTCACTCATGACCGTAGCCTGGAGGTACAGCAAAGGAATAAAACTCGTTACACAATTTGTAACACTTCAGAGAAACAGCACTGTGAATACCGAAATACTCTGGAAGCGTAAACGAATTGTTACAGTAGAGGTTTTCTGTAACAAATGTTTTATAATGGGCTTATAATCGCTTGCATTTGGTGACTGATGGCCTGCATGGGTGTTCGAAATTCTGTCCTGAAAGTCGGAGGTTTCTGGACAGCATGCGAAGAATATGGTTTCCTCGCGAGCGTGTAGAACAGTTAGTCTTTCCGGAAGGACTGTGGATAGTACGCAAGGAAGCGTCGCATATCCTTCTCCCATTTCTGCAAGAGACTGGACAGATGACTAATGGTGACATATTTGACGCTGAAAGAGACGCCGATGGTGAAGCAATGTGTGGCAATGTCTGCCAGGCTTACCCTGCTTATATGGCAATACCATCACCACCAGTACCTTCTTTCGATATTTGAAATGTCGTTTCAAATATCGTGCACTGGCCGCTTCACACTGTCAAATTGACGGAATCATATCGTGTGATGTGCGAATAAATTTTGGGCCGTGACATATTTTTGAAAAACCAGTGCGAACAGGCTGTAATTCGCAGAATGTTGCTATAGGTTACAACATGCCGCTAAATATCACGACGATGACAAGCAGCACGAACATGTGTCACTACTTTGAGTGCTACAGTAGAAACCAGGAGAATTTTAGCACGATGCTGGGTTACGGCAAGTATTCAGTGTAGCTGTTTTGACACCTGTTTGCTTCTTACAAGGCAAGAAGAGAGAAAAGAAAAGCAGTTCTTAAAGGTAATATTAACGAATCAGTCGTTAAGATTGTGTTATTGATTTCACAGAATACTCCACTTCAGCTGAAAAAAAAATCTCTTCTGACTTGCAGCATTAACGGGATTTTTAGGCTGGGCTAGTTGGTTCACATTCGATACGGTGAACAGACAAGACGACGGGTCACTTGAACGAACAGGACATATGCGCCGACTGCTAACTGAATGTTATTCGGCGTCGGGCAGTGTACAAAGCAAACGACAACAAAGCGCAACGCTATAGGTATATAATTTTTCGGCCGGCAGGCAAGAGAAAGCAGTTAATGCAAAATACAAAATAATGTATAGCTTTAGTCAGTGAATGTTGAAAATGCAGGTTTAAGCTTTTGCCAGACGTCATCAACCATTCTAATCTTTACGAGCCGTCCAAGGGAGGGAAGGCAACTTGACGCGAACGAGTTATGGCTAACAGCTTAAGATAAAATTGGGTCCATTAGGCCTGACCGTACCTGTGACATCCTGCACACGGTCGTAAAGCTGGAAACGTTAATGGCACTTTTTTCTTCTTTTTCGCGTGTGGAAGCATTATTTTAAGCAAGCACGTGCTAAATAGATCTAGTTCGTGCAACATTCAGTCTGCAAATTACCGCATGGCCTTCTTCGACAAAAAAAAGAAGAAAAAAAAATATCAGAACGGTCATATTTAACCCTCAAGTCGCAAAAGAAAGGCTGAAAGGTTCCACGGTGTCCCGGGACTGCTGCTAACCACATGGGCGGGACGGACAAACAACAAAGGAGACGCGAAGGAGAGGATGGAGATAGGAGAAGGGTCGTGCCTCCATCTGGACGAATCACGCAGCACGTAACAAGTGCGCTTCGGGCCCAGGGGGGTAAATTGACTGCGACGAAGTCGGCGTGCACGCGCGCCGGCGTCGCCCACCGCACTGCCCCCAAAACTGTTGTCCCCGCAGCGTGTCGTGCGCAGTCGTCCGCGATTACGGCCGCGCACGACGGCTGTAAAACAAAATGGCAGTCGAGTCGGTCATCTTCTCCTCCCATTTACCCTCCCTCTCTCTCTTCTTACTCTTCCTCCTCTCACCGATTCTCGGAGTGGCCGCGGCGGCCGCGATGCTGTGTGTGTACGACGGCGCTTGCTCGCGACCATCGCGACCTTGGCTCCCGGTGAGGACCGAGGAAGGTTCAGAGGTTAACCCGCCGAGGGGTTATATCACGGCGGGAGATGCGCAGAGAGAAGGAGATTCTTGAAGATGGGAAGGAAAGGTTGGGGTAAAGTGCAGCGCAGTAACTGTCTCTCAGCAGAGGACACCTCAACCGCGCTGCACAGGGGGTAGGGAATGAAAGTAGGGGAGAGAAAGAGCAAGATGCTCAGACCCCGCGGGCGTGATTGTTCGTGGAATGGGAAGGAGGAAGCTGGTGGCACTGCGATGCGGGAGCGCGACTCAATGCGTGGACGTTGCGGGCCTTTGGCGGCGAGAGACGGGCTCAGCTGTCTATCGCTGAGTGAAAGGTTGAGACGGAGTTGCGCTGGGCGTCTGCTGGACGTAAAAGCTTCGCGGGCGCGTGCTCTGCGCGCTAAAACGCGGGCACGTGGTTGCTATTGGTAGTGTGAGATCCGACGAAGGCTTGAAACTGCGTCGTAAAGCGGCCGGCGTGCTATTTGCAAGACAGCCCACGGATGAGGTGCGCCTGATCGTCCAGGCTGACTTATCGCTGACGCTGATGCTGCAGTCTGTCTAAATAAAAAAAAAAAAAAAGATGCGCTGCTTTTAAAAAAATAAAATAAAATGGCGACATGGACGAGGTGAGGGACGGTGACAATCGGTAACACTTTTCAGTTTTAACGAGTGACACATGCAGTGCATGGAAATGAACGAAAGAACGCATCGCGCAGACAGAGGCAATTGATCTGCCATTGCCGTCGATAAGCTCTCTAATATTATCAGCTTTATGGCGGAGAGGAATTCCGGAATTGTGGACTAGTGATTACGAGCTGCGACTAAACCATCGTTCTACAGGGAAAATGAGTTTAAAAATATTTTAAGAGGGCATTAGATATGGTGCAGGCACCACTTCTCTAACTATTTCAAGCGCTTCTGAAACCGAAACTACGAGCTGTGTGCTTGTGTAAGCTGCGCTGCTATAATGTGCAATGAAAAAAAAAAAAGTATGCCAGACATTTTTCAAGTGTTTCGCATCTATCCGTAGGTTATTAGTGCAACGTTAACAAACTTATGCTTAACGTCAAGCGCTATGCTTAGCGACGGCAAAATGCAGCTGCTACACTCATCTGCGCTGGATAGCTTTACAAGCGCTGAATTAAGATCCACATCTCGGGCGCACAATAACACAGAGACAACCAATCTTCGCCTATTGCGTAGTGAAGTCCGTCCGATCCTGAGACAGATTTACTGTCGCCTCAGCAAAACTACCTGGTTTGATCAGTAAGCTAGAAACTCGGACTTATACTTTATAGACCCATGTATAAACTTATCAATGCCGGAAAACCTAAGAGACAACAGAAAACTTGAAACATTGGTACACCGCCTGCGTCTTGGTACTGCATTTACGAAACACTTCTTGTAAAGGATAAAACGTGTCTCTAGTCTGCAGTGTTCTTGTGGCCATCCAGACGAAGATGTGCATCATCTTATCCTCGAGTGCACGAAATATGATCCACAAAGAATGGTACTGCAAGCAAATTTGTTGATGTTAGACAGACGACCATTCACTCTAACAAAGATAAATGGCCCATGGCCAACTGCGGGCCTTCCAAAAAGAGCACTTTTTGCTCTGAAAAAGTTTTTAGAGGTCACCAACATTTTGGGAAAATATTAAGTCTCAAATGATCCGATTTCGCTAAATGAGTAACATAAATGTTGTTCGTGGTTCGTAAATGATGTACGTGGCGATCGCAACTTTTACGCAACATGTATAATTATGTTCTGTACTTGCAGTGTATTACATGTGTTGTGCGTTTTGGCTGTTCAAAACATCTGGGTTTACATATGCGTACGGCTACTGAACTAATGCAGAAAACTTTGCGACTCATGCACTGCTGGACTGTACATTTTTATTCATCCAGGGTTCCACTGAGTGTCATATCTTGTGTCGCTATTCTCCCTTTTTACGCAACTTTATTTCCTTGCCAAGTGACAAGGAGTAGCCAGTGTCACCACAAAGGCGCCAACATCTCCTAATATTCATTTCGAAAAAAGAAAAATAAGATCCACATACAAAGTTTTGTTATTCTGTCACAGCGAGCGCCTCAAAACAGTACAAGTGTAGCTTACAAACTCTTGAGAACCTTTCATTTTGCTGGGGAGTGATTATGAGGATTGATTGATTGATTGATTGATTGATTGATTGATTGATTGATTGATTGATTGATTGATTGATTGATTGATTGATTGATTACTGTTTGAACGCAGCACGGTAACACGGCTCTCCACGAGGCAGCTTGGAAAGGCTACAGTCGGACAATTGAAGTTCTCTGTAAGAACAAGGCAAACGTGTACATAAAAAACAAGGTAAGTTGATGTCTAGAATGACGGAAACAGGAATTCCGGCGCAACATTATTCACACGTTATTTTCAAGTATATGTGCTATATACTTTCCTTTAAAACTGATGCAGAAAATCTATAGCAATTTCAAGTTGTATTTGTGAATAGCAAAACGAAGAAAGAAAGAAAGAAAGAAAGAAAGAAAGAAAGAAAGAAAGAAGGAAAGAAAGAAAGAAGGAGATTGACTCGCCTTCCTTCTCCTCATAGGGCGGCTTCTCACCACTGCATCTCGCGTGCCAGAATGGTCACAACCAGAGCACGAGGGTTCTTTTGCTGGCTGGCTGCAAACCTGACATCAAGAACAACGTAAGTGTCAACGGTATTTCCTGCTGTACGTCATAGAAGGCGCGATCATTCTTCTTAACACAAGAAATTTGCAGAACCGCCATTGAGCTCTGCTATAGCTGTAAAACCAACGCAATAATTTTCAATTCCAAATTTATGCAGAAATAACGAGCAAAGCTGAAACAAGTGCAGCAACAAAAGCTGCTCTACTATCTAAGATGGAATGGACGACCCCATTCCTCAACCTTGATGGCTAAGGGCACTCTTACTCAAGGAGCTTATGAATCCGCGTCGGCCAAGAGGACGCGATAAAGCTGCTCGGGGTATTGCTTCGTTTCCTGCTAGTGAAGATTCATGTGATTTTCTAGGTGGCCCGACACATAATCTTCTCATCTAAGAGAACTTCCTGTATCTTTCAATCTTCGTAGAGAGGCCAAATAACCTATATTGCCTCGAGCACTGAGATTAAACAAGCGCGGGATTCCCAATCGAACGAGGATATAGACGCAACCCTACCGTAACCACAGTAATACTGTGCACTGTAGTATGCTAATACTCGAGCGAAAGGCGCTAATATCCCTTTTAAATAAACATCAATAAAGAAAGTGTGCCAGACAGCAAATCTGATGCAAGTATAGCTAGGTTCTTTGACTATCATGTATGCACCGTAAGATTGGTCATTGCGACAAACCAGCAATCGGCTAGCTGTTATTAACACGCTGCTCTTGACCTTGGCGTGCACAAGTTTATAAAAAAAAAACGGCAACTAATTAGATGACAGCGGCTTCAATTTCCCCAACGCCGTTTTGGTTTTGTGGTGAGGTAACGCCATCGAAGCGTCGCTCGGTAGATGCGGAACTGCGCGTAGTGAAATTTATGGCCAGCAAAACATAAGAACGCCTGCATGGACACTGCGTTACTAGAGCGCGCACCGCATGTCTTTCTCAATTACGTAACCAGTGATTGGTGCCCTCAGGGTGTTGTGGATTCGATCCCCGATCTTATCGGTACCGGTGATAAATACTAAGCAAACTGCTTCGGACGATTCGCGCCTTTCGTCCCAATCACTGCGTCCGGTGGGAAAGTGCCCGCGAACATCACCTCGCAAGCCGCGAGGCGTGATTGCAGGGATGGCATGTACACCATGGGGTCGAGGCGGCGGTCTATAAGCGCCCCACCGCGTTGGCTCAGTGGCTATGGCATTGCGCTGGCGAGCGCGAAGATAGCGGATTCGATTCCCGGCAGCCTC